>NC_088853.1:15779911-16080982 GCF_963853765.1 Magallana gigas | reverse complement strand
ATATAGTATATACGTCCCTGTTCAATCCCAGTAAAATAGATACATGTAGGTAACAGTAGGTTTTAAAGCGATCTGGTTAGACCATCGTTGAAGAAGCACTGTACTCGGTTGTTTTCTTTTAAAGTTTATATTTACATGCACTGTGATTGGATCAGCTACTCGCAGCTGCAGCCAATCATAAAGCGGAGCCTGTCACCGAGTTTTCATAATGAAATCCGCCAAGGGTTTATGGGGAGCAAAGCGGACCGAAAACCCTTGGCTAGCGAAGATGTAGAATAAAGGGACATGGTCGCATTTTTTTATCTATATGCTTAAAAGAAATAACACGATTAACAAAGCAGATGGAAAACAATTTTTTACTGATATAATGAACCTATTTAAACAAAAACAGGCACGAGCCTTGTTTACATGACAAAGAATTGTGAGCCCTGTATCTTGCTTATAGCCCTACGAAAGACTCTCAATTTTTATTTGATCATTAGAAATGCATTTTTATAGCATTGAAGATAATAAAAAAATGAAAATAATATTTGACCAAAATTGTGAACATGCCCCTTTAGATTTAAAATAAAAACACTGCGCTCAGCAATTTTACTCCCACATTTATTCTGTTCTGGGATAGAAAAAAGGTGTTTTTGTAAAGTAATAGTGTTAGAAACGTTTTATTTTTTTTTTAAAAATCAGTTATTTAAATGGTTTTAAATAAATGATATGAACTGATACACTTTTAGATAGAAAATTGAAATACAAACCAATGAGCATGTGAACAAATGATATTCTCATATTACGGATATTCGTGTATCTTATCATAGAATATTGCTTATGTTCAAATGATAAATCCATCAAATAATAAAACAAGATTACAATTGTCATTTTTATGTTTCTGATTTGCAAAATGCTTTATGACAAAATGCAAGAAAAATACCATATCTACAGAATAATTACGTCGACTTGAAGAACGTTATGTAATCATAAGAGCCACATGAGTTTGAGAGTCTGGATTGTATCATATGTGCTAACCAAGGGTTTCCGATACACTACGCTTCTCATAATGAGAAGCTTATAAATGGTTGACATATTAAAACTTTGAAACTTCATTCATATCCTTTTTTTAGTCTAAAAAACACTATTATATGTGGGTCAAAAACATTTTACGTATTTGAATGGAATGAAAAAAATATTGTAATGTAGTCACTGCAATGTTTTAATCTGGTCATATTCACGAACAGTATCTGATTTTATAAAAAAAAAATTATTTGCTGTTTTTTTTTTTGTGGTGTGTTACACTTTGGTGTTTGTTTCTTTTTTGGCCCTAGCACTTGTTTTGCACCATTGATTCCCTTCCTCTCTGTTAAAAAACTAAATGATCTAAAGAAGGTGATCCCCATAAAACTTGAGACACAACTATATTTACCGATTTTATTATTATCTACATGGGGATATTTTTTTGCGCATTGTTGACTTAGATTATTGATTTTTCCCTGTAACTTTTTGATATATACTTTCCTTTTGGTATTGTTTCTCCGATGTATGATCAATGTGTTCAATTAAGGCTTTGGATAAAAATTATTATTATTATTAGTATTATTGTTTTAAATGAGTCATGAAACGCCAAAAATGTTGATTTATGATAAATCCTTGCCAGATTAAATCAGTTGCTGCCGCATTTATTTCATTATTATTGTGAAGAGGGAAATCACCCAATTTTACATTACAGTCAAAATATGAATATTGAGTTATTCTACTTTGCAACGCTGCAGTAACATTAGAAGTAAAATACAAATCTGTCGCGTTCCATATTTTAATATTTGCCTGAGAAACTAATAGTTATTTTCTAACAAGGTTATATTTTCAGTTTTATGGGTTTTTAAATGTTACTGTCCATTGAATTGCAAGAATCAATTTTTTTGTCAAAAATCAATTCATAATCCACTATTTTATCTTTCAATCTTCTTCAATTTTACGCAGGTGAGTGTCTTGGAAAAGTCGGTAAGACAAAACATTTTAGCTTTAAGTTTGAATAAAGAAAACGTTTCTTGTACTTTCCACATAGAAACCACTGTTTTAATCTTTGTGTTATACATTTTAATAATGTGTGAAATAATATGGTTGTATTTTTTTCAGGAAGATGCAAATTTTGCACCATTATGATATTAAGAAACTTGTTTTAAAAACGTTTTTTGTGACTTATGATACATCTCATAGAATATCATATTTGTATTACTTACAAAACTGAAAACAGTGTGGGTTTTTGTGTGTGTTTAATCTTATGATGCAAAATTATGGAACTTTTTGTTCGAAAGCTTTGTCATTTTTCTACGACTTGTTGGTAAAGATTGTATATCATATATAGTGCAGTTCTGGCAGGGAGCTTCCAATAGATACAGTTTGATTTTCTGAATCTGTAGGTAACAGGTTTTTTTCTGTGCTTTTCCCCCCCATTTTTTCTTTTTGTTTGCTCACTGCACTTTTGTTTTGAGGCCAAATTATTATTAAAAAAATGAAAGAAAAAAATAATAAATTTATTTTGCAAATCAGTTTGTCGGTTTTTTTTAAATATATGTTAACAAGCGTACTTGTAAATGCTTAATTTGTTGTATGAAAGTTCTGCAAGATTGTACAGCAGAAAAAAATATATTGCCTAGTTTATTACATTTATTTAGAAGTTAAGAAAGAAATCAACTAAGTCATTTAAGTCATTTATAAATTTGAAATTAAAAACATCAGCCCCAAGGAATACCAAGGAAAAAACCCCCTCAGTTTTAGGAGGCTTATTAGCGAAATATTATATTAATTTGAATTGAAACACAACAGGAGATGATGGCGGTTTTGCAAATTTAAATGACATGGTGCCGTTTCCAAAAAATTATATTCCTATTGCAAAAATTATACCTTCATCTAAACCAGTTTTCAATAATGTAATTTATATTTCCTTAAGGAAATGTATACATATAGATTGCCCTGCATAAAGAGGTTTATTATATGATTGATTAATTCCTAGCTCTCTGATTGGCTCAAATCCAACTACTTGTATCTTGAAAAAAAAAACAGAACGTAATATTCACCTGCACGTGACCTAGGAGGTCAATTTATCATTTGATAGTCCAATGAAACATCGCGTTTCTTAATTTGCTTGGCAATGGCTTCAAACTAAAACATACACTTAATTTAATATCAGTCTGTATCAATTCGTCGCTGAATCATATAATTAAAAAATTATTGCTGAATTTTAGATCAGCTGAATCATCGTATTGACCTCAAAAACAGCAATAATTGTATAATAGCGCACTTAGTATACGATTCCGCCTACAATATATCGCTTTTGCAAACATCAGACAGTTTCAATATTATACAATATTTAGTTAAAATACATTTTAAAAAATGCAAATTACACAATTGCCAGGTTACATGTAAAAGAGTCACGATTATCTGGCACGAAAATATCTAAATGGTTTTAAAACCTGCACATAGTAATTATATTTCATGTTTAGAATATATCTGTTTCAGAGGAATGCATTTTAATTTTCTTATGATCAAATGAAATTTGAGAGTCAGTCGTAGAGTTATAAGCAATTCTTTCACCCCTGCAAATGTGTTCGGAATGTTTTCATTATCGTTGCTAAGTATATAATAAATCCAGAGTCGCTCGAATGAAAGTTCACGAGATTTTACCGAGAATTGTTCAGTTCCTGTGAAAATTCGAGCGGAAGTATAAGTGTTCGGATAATATACTCAAAATACGTAAGTACTGGTCGTTTTTCATGTCATGACCTACTTTGATTTAATTGTTAGAACATGAACATCTTTTAAAATGTATGTCTGACTTCATCATCTAGCGGTTATTTAAACTCAAGATAATATTCAGAACTGGGTTATCGTTCGTGTTCAACAACTCTACACGTTGTTGAAAATATAAACATTGGGTATCTTGATAAAAACTTATTATGTCGAGCCATTTTCAAAGAACATTCTGCATAACATAGTAAAGTCTGTTTCATTATTGATGCACTACGTCAGGCGCGGATCAAAAAATTAATCCTTAGAGGGGATCGGTACTAAGCATGTTAGTTGTTGCAACAGCAGAAAAAACCTATATTTTCTATTGTCACATTTATTTCTAGAACTCATTTTATCCACCATGAGGTACGATTTTTACTGCGAAACTGAAAGGGTAAAATAAAACCACGTGCTCTAGATTTAAATGACAATAACATTAACAGGGGTGTCTTTGTCATGTAAGTCACCCATGTTTTCGTTTACATTGGTTCACTATAACAGTAAAAACTTCACCCCTGCGAATGTGTTCAGAATGTTTTCACTATCGTTGCTAAGTATGTAATAAATCCAGAGGTGCTCGAATGAAAGTTCACGAGACTTCACCGAGATTTGTTCAGATCCTGCAAAATTTCGAGCGGACGTATAAGTGTTCGGATAATAACCTCAAAATACGTAAGTACTAGTCGTTTTTCATTTCATATCCTACTTTGATTTATGTTAAAACATGACAATCTTTTAAGATGTATGTCTTATTTCACCACATAGCGGTTATTTATATTAAACGATAATATTCAGAACAGAGTTATCGTTCGTGTTCAACCACGTGAAGAGTGGTTGAAAATACAAACATTAGGCTGCTTAATGAAATCATAGCCATGTTTGATGCTTGTGGTGTGCAATATCATGTTTAAAAAAAATAATGGGTGTCTGTTTAGCTGTAAAACTTAGTATATCAGGCCATTTTCAAGGAACATTCTGCATAAAATAATATAGTCTGTTTCACTGTTGATGCTATTACTAGGTTTGGCGCGGATCAAACTTTAATCCTCAGGGGGAATCTTTACTAAGCATGTGAATCGTTGCAACAGCAGACAGAAACTAATTTTTGTATTGTCACATTTATTTCTAGAACACATTTTATCCACCAAATAATGAAGATACAGTTTAAAATCAATAAACCTCTAGATTTTATTTTTGAATACAAGAACCTTGATTCTACAAAATAGACTATAAATACGAGGCACGATTTTTACTGCGAAACTGAAAGGCTCAAATAAAACCACTTGGTCTAAAATTTAATTGACAATAACATTCGCAGGGGTGAACTTGTTCACGCTGATTTGTATATCTTCTTGCTCATTTTAAGCATAAGTGAACAGTTCCTATCGTTTAACACATTCATTTTAGGTGTAGAACTGGAATTTTCACTCCAACTTTCAAATTGTAAACAACAAACAAGTTTTGTTGACATTGTACAGAATTGTTAAGAAAGGTCCTTAACTCTCAAATTTTGATTGCCTATAAAATATCTACCTGAAGCATTGCAAACATTAAAATCGGGAAAATAATTTTTGACCAAAATTGTGACCATGATCCTTTCATATTTAATTACCATTTATCATGAATGCACAACGGACTTTGTCAATATGCAAAAAGAGAAGGTCATTATGCAAAATGAATGTGTCGACATACCAGAACACAATTTAATTATGTTGGTATAACATTGTGTTTGAGATGATCTCAATTTTTATGGATAAGAGTATATAATTAATTTATCTTCTTGCCAGCCGCTGATCATCAGATAAGAATCGACGCTTTTTGAAATTAACAGTGAATTATTTAATCATATAAAATATAATGATAAATATACTGTATATAAGTCAAATAAGCGGAACATTTGCAGTTTGGAGATATAAAATCATTATTTGAAAAATTCAATTAACATACCAAAGCTTAAATTTGACTCAATATCTTTACAAAATGAAATGTCATCATGTGGCTGGACTTTTTTATCAACATGTCAAAGTGCCCTTTATCTATATCAATTTACGAATTATTTGTTTATGTCAAAGTTTAAGAAATGATGCTTATATATCCTAAGCATGGAGCTCATTTAATAAAAAAAACTTGTAAAAGCCTTATTTACGTACAGTATTTGATTTTATAAACTTTTTGAAAATCGGCTACGAAAAGGCAGTTGTTTGTGTCGACACAGAAACCTGTCGTGCTGTACATTCTCGTATAAATTAGGCTAAAAAACTGTCCTTCCTGATCTAGTACATGTATATTATGGTCTCTATGTACTGCGATTAAAACCCGACTCCGACTGTCCGTAGTAATGCCAATTGGGTCAAAAGATTTTTCAGAGGCGGTCTGACCGGTGTATCTATATCTAAGCTTTCCATCCGGATTTACCACTACTACTGCATGGGCGTCATGATCAGCAGCACATATGTCAAGGTTTCTGTTTTCGGCGAGAAATTTCTTCTTACCAAGAGAGTAAAGAGATTGACCATCGTCATTGAACTGTATTGTCTGTTTCTCAGTGGAGCCACAGTAACGTACTACTTTTGACGAGTTTTTGCCATCGTTCATGATAACCAGGAGGTCACCAGATAGGGTAGTGCAGATGTCTAGAACTTCCCATCCTTTCAAACTTATGACCTTGTTTATTTGATTGTCCTCAAATATGTTTATATTTCCATGATCATCAGCATACATTAGATCGCCATTCTTTGTGACTGCTATAGCAACAGGTTTGTAATCTGTTTTAATTGATCGAAGAAGTTCACCGTTGTCAGAGTATAACCTGATACTGTTATCAAAAGCGAAAGTCCTAGAATCATTAAGACCAAATATCCATATCTCATATTCGCTCAGACAGGCTAAACCAAATAAAAATCTATACCCAGTCTCAAATGGTCTAATGATATCTGAACTCGTTGATAAAAGGTTGGATTGGAAAGAACATCGCCTCTCAGTCGTAAATACACCAAACTGTCTACTTAAGTGCCCGGTATCGATTTTCTTTGAATGAAAACTCGGGAAAGATAGCTTCTCTGGAAATCTGTTGAATACCGCATTTTTTTTATTGATATACGGCTGTCGAATAAAAGTCTTCTAAATCTAAAATTCTTTTCAGATCTTGATTGTTTTGCTTAATTTCAGATATTGTGCTAGCGATGTTTTTTTCTTGTCGCTGGAGGGAAGCAATGTGATTTTTTTTCTTCGCTAAGATATCATTATGGTGTTTGGAGACAAGTCTGTCAACTTCCACATGCCATTCCTGTCCCTGTTTGGTAATCTTTTCTGTTAGATCCTCAAAATAGGATTCTACATTTAATTGGTCAGTTTTTAATTGGACAAGAATTTCTTCGTATTTTGGATACGTGATTTGTTGTATTTCTTCAAAATCCTTCTCAATGACCTCTTTCTTTGACCTAATTACTTCCATTAGTTCAGTCAGGGTGTGACCTTTATGAGAGTTGGACAAAAGACAAGTTTTACAAACAGGTAAGTCACATCTCTGACAGTGGAGTTCACAACGCTCACTTGCGTGACTTTGACATTTTAAATATTTAGGAATGGATCCCTGCTTTTGATATGGAACAACTTTGTGATCTTTGGATAAATCGGACAGGTGTGTGCCCACGCAAGTTAAGCATACATTGCATTGACATTCTTCACAGTGTAATGGCGGATTAGATGCATTACAGAGGTCACACTGAATGGGGCTATTGGGATCTTTGACGGTTCCCTCCTCCATGGCAGAGTTTTTTGTTTTAATCCTGCAAAAATTTAAATAAACTAAATTAAAAGGAAATCTTAATCTTCATCGATTATTACATTCTATATCTTTCGAATTCGAAATATCAAAACACAGGCAGTTGTAGACTAATAATGGAATCGTATTGTTTTGTAATTAAGCTATCACTGAATGGGTATTCTTTGCTAATGTAATTATGCCGTTTTTGCCTACAGCCTTACAGTTTTTATTATTTTTTAAATAATTTTTTGTTCATCCTGCTCTTTGAATTTCTCTTTCTATCTAAAGAGACACTACAGCTCATTTTGCGCAAATACAATGAAATGCGTTAATCCCGTAACTTATATGTAATGCAGAAATCCCGTAACTTATGTAAATTATTTTGCAAAGTTCATACCTTTAACTTTGATTACGCTTGGTAAAATTTGATATTCCAGTCCGAATTTCCTCTATCATTTTTCCTACCCTTTTTTGTTTCAATTTTACAAAAAAATTAGATTATGATAATACGAAAACATTTATAGCATTAAATTAGGTAAATTGACCTTACTCTGCAGGCATAAAAGTTATATGAGATCAATGATCAAAATTTTGAGATATGGTGTCTTTTATCGTTTTTAAGCATTTTTCAATAATTTTGTAGTGGGGCCATTCGAAATATCTAAACGAAAAAGTGAGATAAAAGCAACACAATATATGCAAAATTTTGTTGACAAACAAATAAAATCTTTACTTTGAATATTACAGTCCTACAAAATATTTCAGTGAAAAACAAAATCTGAAAACTTTAATCCGAATTTCCTCTGATTTGCAAAAAGTCCAACTTTGTTTGAGCCGAATTCCATAATATAGTAAAAATATCGAATTGTTTGTCAATAATAATTCATTTCATAAATAATTGTCACTGTATGAAAAATCAAGTTTCAGCAAAACTGAAACTATATGGAAACCTTGCTGAAACTTGAAGTTGAAATTTCATGTATAGTTTCCGCAATGCGAAAACCATTATATCGATTCAGCAAGTATCCGTTAGCTTTCAGTCAGCAGAAACTTTAGTCTAAGATTCCTGATGGTTTCCGCAATGCGGAAACTAAATTTAAATCGTGTGAAAAGTTGTGTAAATTATTATGGAAATATCAATCAGTTTCAGAACATTTCCGCTAGGTTTCAGTATGCTGAAACTTTAAGTTAAGATTCCAAATGGTTTACGCATTGCTTAAACTATTACTAAAATTGATTTGAGTTTTATAGTGATATCATTTATTTTCAACAGCTTTAAGTTTAATTCTAGCCTAATGATAATGAATCCGTACATACTAAAATGTATAGTAAGGTTTCAGCGTGACTGAAACTATATGTATACATGCAACTATCTTCAAATGTGGAAAATAAGGCGATTAAGAACCTTACTAAGTAATTAATTGAATTTGAAAAGAAAAACTGAAGTCTGATCTTGTTTAATGCATATGATGAAATCATTAATCTGAGGTACTCGGGCACGTGTATACATGTGTATACATTCTTTGTCCAGGTGACCTCCTCTGTGATTTTCCTGTATATTCTGTGTGGATTGCAGGGTTTTTTTCTGCCAGGAGTGAACAAAAGACTGTTACATAACATATACACAGTATGAAGCGTGAGTTTATAACTGGAGTCCGGCAGGATTTTTTTTTCAATTTGTGTGTACCTGAGTTAGTAAAACTGATAAGTAAATTATAATTATTTAGTAAAAAAAT
Organism: Magallana gigas; assembly: GCF_963853765.1. Taxonomy (NCBI): domain Eukaryota; kingdom Metazoa; phylum Mollusca; class Bivalvia; order Ostreida; family Ostreidae; genus Magallana; species Magallana gigas. Next base: position 16,071,703 of record NC_088853.1, on the reverse strand, counting down.
CTAGCTAGTTGTATATCGCAAACAGTGTATGAGGAAGAATTTTACTTAGTGCACTCAATAAATTAATATACCTATTTTGTAAGACTCCTTCTTAAATCCTTTAGTTATCATTTGAATGAACCTTTAGGTACAGTAACTAGTTAAGCAAACAAATTAAGGTAAAGTCGTTGTAAATTTTTACAAATCATACCAAATATGCGTACAACCTGAAGTTTAGAGCTAATTCATTTCTTTTTTAATACCACGCCAACACATGAACACAGGAAATTTTTTTTAGATTCTACAGTTGATAATAACAAGTAAAACCCACTTTGAGTTTGAGTCTAATATAATAATTGTTTTATTATTTACATGCCTTTCAGACTTTACTACATGTATGACTGTATCATGATTCACTGGCGTCGGAAGCAAATTGATAGTAGGGGGAGGGGGGGGGGCTAAACTAATCCTCAGAAATATTGAGGAAAAACCTTAATTCCCAAAATCATGAAAATCCTAATCCGTTGGGGAAGGGGGGGGGGGTATACCTATACTATATACTATAAATTTCCCTACCAAATTTTTTTCCCCAAAATCATGAAATTCCTAATCCGTGTCGGGGGGGGGGGGGGGGCTAGTATGCCTATTACTCCAACTTCTCAATCGTTCAAGGTAAATTTAGGAACAATTACATTTCCGGCGAGAAAAAGTGGGGGGGGGGCTATGTGCCTTATGGTTAAGTCTAACTTTGCACTAAGCCCCCCCCCCCCCCCCCCCGGTTCGACGCCTATGTGATTCGTGCATTTCTAGCTATACTTTGTATTTACTTTCTGTACTCTAAACACAGATATTGATACATGTTTATGAAACATGCACATGTTTCTGTTATGAGATATAATAAGCATTATTTATAATTTTACTGAAGTTATACGTTATATTACAAAATCAGTTTAAAATCCAGCACTAGCCATGTGGTGCACGTGATTTTAATCCCATTTTTAAAATTTGATTATACATTCGTATACATTTGATGTAGAAAGTATAATACCAAATAATTAAAATTATATTTTGTTTATATATCAGTCCGACGTGTACGTCTTACTTCCCGGCTTGTTTAACGCGTTTGTGATTTAATTTCATAAGTATTCTTAACGTACCGTTCATCGTATGACCAATCAGTGCACATGTATAACTGTAAAATAATTGCCATCAATTCATCGTAGTTGTAAATTCACCGTACGGGTGAACGCTGTTGATCGGACCCCGTTAATTGATCGGCATCTAATCATATTTGTGATTTCTGTGTGTTCATGCAGAACCTGCTCTGTGATGAACATAATATTTTCACACCTCTATATTTTGAATAAGAATATGACCGTGCTTAGAATCGCAGTGAAAATTGGACAAGTCAAGACTAACTTGTCATTAAACTATATATGACTCTTTCATATTTAGTTTGGCAAAATCATCAGTACATGTAAATAAAATATAGTTAAAGACAAAATCTGATACATATGTCTCATTAGAATTTGTTTAAATTCATTAGACATTTGTAAACAAACGGTCGGCCATTTTTTTTGTTAATCACGTGTTACAAATACAATTGTAACAAAGACACGCCAATACTTTGTCGTATTTAACCAGGAAATACTGACTCTGACAGTTCTTATTTAAAATAAATATACATGTAAAAAGTATACTATTCGGTAAAAAATGATAATTTTGATTAAACATTATTCATTTTAAACTATCCCAAGATGCACTTTTCCGAGATTTAGCGGGTTCTGATTGGTCAGTATTGGCGCATTTTATGATTCCGAGCGAAGGTTAAAATGGACAAGAAGGTGCTGTTGTAAAATGGAAAATTGAGAAGCATTAATAGCCTCTACAACAAGGAGAGAATGCAGGAACGAAGAACTCAACTTAATTCACAATATAGATACTCCCAATAACATTTTCAAGGCTCTAATTTATCTCTCATTTGTAAACGAGATCTCGCGCCATCAAATCAAGATGGCGTCATTTTTTCAAACTTGGTTAGGCATTTTAATTTTTATTACCGTATCTCTTTAAAATATACGTTTTGACCAAGTTAACCATTAACCAACTTTATATGCATGATAATCAAGATTACCCAGGGTATACACATATATAATTATATAATCGTCCCTAATATATGAATGCTTGGTTGGTAAACAAGACGAACAATGAATCTTTCGCACATTATACAATTTACAAACTCATTGACGGCATACATGTAAAGTCAATGTTTCCGGTGATTAGTTGCATCCTCTGTTCGGTGATTCGGGTGAATGTTTTGACCAGCTGGACGATGTGAACGCAAGGTATTGCTTTGAAATTGATTATTTTCACCATTAACTTATACATGTGTTGGATGTTTATAATTTACTGTAGTAATGTTTGGGAAATCCAGGTCTAAGTTCTTGAAAAGGAGGTTGGTTTGGGGGGGGGGGGTGGTGAAACACACTTATTGTTGATAAGTTTTTCCATTGTTCAACAAACAATAATTGAATCAAAATGAAAATAATATTGCTTCAAATATGAAATGAAACATTTTAGACCAGATACTACTGTAGTCATTGTATGACATAGTTTGAACAGCAACTGGCAACTGTATAGTAGCTTCTGTATTCAGAATTTTATTCAGAATGCTTTATTACATGTTAGGCTGAATGTTTATTGTTTAAAAATCTAAATGAAACTTTGTTATTCTTGTTTAAGATAAATAGAACAGACATAAAGTACAGCCCAGTGAAAGGAAGAAGTTCATCGCAAGAAGAAGAATTTTAATGCTACCACTGCAGTCCAAAACTACTAAGTCTGCTGTAACCATGATGTGGTCATATGAGTGCTTCACCGGTCTGGACAATGCTCGAAAATCCCCCAAAAAGGCTGATTTCCATAAACTACGACTCAGGTTACATCAACAACAGCCAAGGACACTCCTTATTGATTCGAATGGACACATCTCTACGACCCGACTAAACCTATGCTGAACAAGACTTTTTAACTGTAAAGTATTCTCATTTCAAAAAACCTATAAACCATAAAAGTACTTTTTTTATATGATCAAATACCAGTATATTACAATGTCTGTCTGTAAGCTAGAATCTTAGAAAATCACATGGTTTTGACTTATTAAATGATTGATTAGACCTTGCAGATATTATATAATTTGTTATATTTGCAAATATTGCATAAAATATTAGACTCCATGTAACATATATCCTCACACCTCCAAGTTGATAAGTGTTAACTACTTTTTTTTTCCATTTTCTTTGTTTAAACATTTATTGATAACTTAGTTTTTATTTGCAGCAATATATGAAAAATTAAGAAACCAATCTTAAATGTTAAAACACTGCATTAGGAGATGAATGCATGGGTCACAGAAATGATAAAATACACCAGACAATATTCAATTATGTCGTATATGAAAATATATAAAGACAACATATACCCCCATGTATTACATTTTTTATATAACAAAATTACTTGCATGGAAAGTTGTTTCCATGTGGGTTTTATTTTAATCTGTGTGATGTAATTAATATTGGAATTAGCTTTTATATCATAAGTAAAATGCTAGTATTGATGAGAATTGTAAGGTGAATGATCCGTGTGATACTTTGTACTTTATACATTCATGCTACAAAAAGCAAGTACATGTACATGTAGTAATACTTCACATATATAAACAATGTATATTTTACTTCATGTCTTGGATTTAAAAATATTAATGTAGGTAAAGTAGTGAAATATAGGAAGGTAAACCGTGTGTAAAGAAGATTATTCATCAGGAATGAAGTGTGTTGCAATCGGCATAATTAATTAAATGTGTACATCATATTTTTGCACATGATTTGACAGACTGCTCCATTGTTAGCTTTTTATTGGCCAACAAACTTTTCATATCTACCTCTGGGTCATCTATTAAATACTGACAGGCTTATGATATCAAAATCTGATTAGATGGTACATCATGGGTGGAGATGAGAAGTTCACTTTGGACTTAATGGATTATCAAAAAAATGATACCAAATCCTGTTCTATTGTAAAACATTAGATTATATTACTAACAAAGAAAAGGTTTATCCCAACTTGTAAGTGGGTCACTTTGACCTCATTTTGGAATTTATTGACATACATATTCAAATCAAATCTGGGTCATACCTCTATAGTCAACTACTATCTTGTAGTGTATTTTTTTTTTTAAAGATGGATACTTTAGACTTTTCAAAAATATTTTATGGTGTACATATTCATTGTAGTTCAAAACAAATTGAGACAAGTGTATCATGTTCATGTAACAGTGAAGTTTTCTTTGTTTATTCATATACATGCAGTTATTTTGTAATTTGCATTCATATTTTTAAAAAAGTAAGATCTTTGTTGCATTTTTAAAGGGAGATTTGATAGGCATTTAATCGAGATGAAAAAAAATACAAATGTAAAGATTTCTATGGGAGTTTTTTTTTCTTGTGCAATTTTATCATTTTTTAAATAAAAGTCCCTAATAAGGGAACTGCCATATGGATGTTTCTCCATTATTGTATCTTGGCTGTATTTCATTTATTATTGGAAACAATTTCAGATTTTTTAACATAATAAATTTGGAACTGTTTGAAATTGTTTTGTTTTTACATAAAGTAGAAACCTTGCTCAGCTTTTGTGAAAGCAAAAATATAAAAAGTTTCAGTAAGTTTCAGTTGCGGAAACCCTTTGTAAACAATATGTATCCCAATTGTATATGGAGGTTGAAACTATGCAGAAACTTCAAGTTTCAGTAAGTTTCCGTCGCGGAAACCATTTGTAAACAATATGTATCCCAAACGTAGATGGAGATTGAAACTATGCAGAAACTTCAAGTTTCAGTAAGTTTCCGTTGCAGAAACCATTTGGATTCATGGACAGCCTAAGTTTCAGCACTGCGGAAACTTAATGAAACTTGAAGTTTCCGTGCTGAAACCTGTCGGAAACTTAAAGTAACCTTAAGTTTCCGCAGAGTTTCCAAAGGGTTTCCGCAGCGCTGAAACCAGATATTTCATCCAGTGTGTAGTGTTTAGAACAAATATTACTCATGACATTGAACTTTATAACAATCCGAATTTGAGAACTCAAACCCTGAGTAAACTACGTCCTTAACATTTGCAATTTATCACTAAAACTAATAATTCTAGACGGCCTATGCAGTGAAAAGTGCTAGATGCGTCTTTCGTGTACCACTGCATGCGCACTGATAGTAACCATTTCAACGTGGCTATCGGCAAGAGAATGACAAGACGTTAGATTTCAATAGATTTGGCTTGAGAATTATCAAAATAGGTGGAGACAAAACACAACTGAAAACAATATATTTTGTAAGAGATAAAAAAAAATCTCTGTGTTATCAATTTATCATAAGAATATTTTAACATCTAGACCCGCTGAGCATTTTCCTGTCCCTTTTTCGTTAGGTGCCCCACTTTAAATAACGCAAAGGTCATATGAAGTGTATAATTTTTTTATCATTAGAAGTTAAGACAATTTATTGTCCTATAATTGTCATTACATGTCACGCGCATTATCCCGTGCATGAATCATCATCACTACCTGTTTATTTCTATAAAACTATCTCCAATATTCCATTGACAACTGCTGTCATTCAAACTCACGTGATGTAATTAATATTCCAAAGCTGAATCAATATGATATAAATTCAAAATCCGGTACATCTTTAACATGCAATCGCGAGCTTTTTTTTTTTTGCTGTTGAAAGGTTCGAACTCTCGGTGCATGTACAACTTTTTTTTTTTCATTAAAATGTGTTTCAAAAAATAACTAGGATGAGGAAAATTAGCCGTAGTATATCATCAATCATTTTAAATTTATTTTTAAACATACTTAACAAAACAACTTAATATACCATTAACGCTTACATTCTCGCAAACTTTTAAAACAAAACCAGGATTAAATTCATAAAAATGTTAGCTTGCGCTTAACAGGGGCATGGTCACGATTTTGGTCAAAAATTATTTTTTCGATTTTGATGTTTACAATGCTTTAGTAAGACATTTTTAATAGGCAACCAAAATTTGAGTGCCATCTGCTGAATTATAAGCGAGTTACAGAGCTTACGATTCTTCACTTTGTAAACAAAGCGTGTGTTTACATTTCGAAAGTTGAAGTGAAAATTCCAGTTTTAGACCTAAAATAAATATGTTAATCATTAGGAACTGTTTATTTATGCTTTAAATGAATAAAAAGAATGACAAACCAGCTTTAAAAAGATTTTTACTGGTATATTGAACCTATGTAAACAAAAACAGGGCACGAGCCTTGTTTACATGACGAAGAATTGTGAGCCCTGTATCTTGCTTAAAACTCATCGACTGGCACCCAAATTTCATTTGATCATTCGAAATGCATTCCTAAAGCATTTCAAATGATAAAAACAGAAAATTAGAATTTGACCAAAATCGTGACCAACTCCCTTTAAATCTTATCTGACTCTCGTTTTCCAATATTTCTCCGTAAAAAACCCCCCAGAATATTTAACGCCAGGTATTATTGATTTTTTTTCTTATCACCTTTTCAATTCATTTTCTTGACACCATCCCCGATTGTTATCGGAAATGAACTAGCAAAACTGAATGTTAAAAATATCAAGGACATGAATTCATCTTATTCAAAAGCACAGCAAAATTGAGAGCCTGATTTTATCAGAATATATATGTTTTACCTTATGTCGTTGTTAACGTTGTTTCTATAATGACCGATATGCTTCCTCTTGTGTTTATCAGTGTAGAATGAAATTGTGAAATGGCCAATGCTATGCCAACAAGATAATCAATTGACAACAATCAATACAAAATGCTTATCTGTGTGTGTATAAAGGTAGCTCTTCATACGATTTCTTAAAATCGATCCCATCTAGAATTAACACTGCAAGAAATGTCGCATTTAGGTCTCTGTCATAGGTATTCAGACAATACGTCTGATTATGTGTCATTGTATTATATAAAATATTATATTCACGTTAACTGTTTTAAGTTATGAGCATGAAAAATAAAATTAAAGTTCTCAAAAATGAAAAAAAATAAATAATTGATAAAAATTGGAAAACCAATTCCAACAGCATAGAAACGAGCAATGCAAACATGGTCTTTACAAAAATAAGATGTATGTACATGTACTTTGCATCGGTAATTTCTTGTATGATTTGGGGTCTAAAAAGTTTTATAAACTGGTAAAAAATGTTATTCATCAAAATAAATCAGATTATATCTTGCATAATTGACAAATTATCTATTGAGATATGATCAGAAGTCATATTTCTACCTTGGGATCAATAACTTATATTCATTGACAAGTTAAAATTAATAACAATAGTGATTGAAATTTTAAATATTTATACTCTACATCCACACCCCACCCCAATCAAACCTGGTTCTAAACATTTAGTCTTCTTCTTACATTCTTGCATGTGTACAGTAGCAAATTTTAAATCATTTATTGATTGCTTTTTCTCTCCTAATTATGCACATGAACTTTTTGGAAATTGCTTAATCTAATTTTTGAGATTTATAAACAAAATGTTATATGCATGTGAATTGGCCTATTTCGGGCAATTGTAAAGTCTCCTAAACAAAGCAGTGTCATAATTAGGCTGGGAATTACCCACATGGATCAAAACACTACATATGAATAAGATAAAATTCATTATCATTTCTAGTTCTAGAATGTCAGGGTGTCTCTAAGGGGGCATAAACTATATTCAATTTGATGCGCAATGACACAAAGAGCAAGAATAAATTATATGGTTTAGGGATGAGGATCTCAAAAGTTATCCAAATATATAGTGTATCATCATTTCCTACTTCATAAGGGGGGGGGGGGGGGGGTTAAAGACAGCACCTGGGGGGTCATCTTCTTTACACCATTGGATGCATCATAATGACATAAGAAGATTTTTTGTATTTTCCTGTTTCATGGGGTCAGAACAATCCCATAGGGTCATGTCCTACATTGTATTTGATGCATTATAATACATGTACATTAAGAAAAAAAGAACACTTCCTTCCCATTATAATCATATAACAATGATAAGTCTTTACACTTACTTATACATGTTATACACAATTTAATACGAAATTGTTAAAGGGTCAATATGGGTCAACTCAATAGTGAAAGTCTGACGAATGAAAAAATAACTTTTGCAATTAAAATGACAGAAACTTTATAAATGCGATAGGACAGGTAACAATGATAAGCGTATTTAAATATTTAAAGATGATAGTATGCTATCACTTATTTAGAAAGTGAAAGTAATGCTTATGTACATACCGGTGTCTCATAATATTGTGCTACTATACATGTATTATGCTTAACTATGTTGATCAAAATCATTATGATAATCCAATAAGAGCTCAATGTGACTCCGATTAGCTGATCATCACAAAAGAAATGTTTACGCATGTTAACTAACCCTTTTCTGCATATGGAAAACGCATACACCACGTGAAACCCATCTAATCAAAGAACTAGGTAAAACTAGGCTAGTACCCGCTAATGAGGCCTGTAGACCTGTGTTGTGTACGTAACTTCAGACAAAGATCAGTTGTTTGTAACATGCATGTATTTTTATGTCCTATTCTTCAAAACCCCTTGCACTATTTTATTAGGTAGATAACAGCTTTAAGATGTTGCAGGACATGTAATGTATACTTCCTATTGAAATAAACAATAAAGAATAAATATAATATTTTCCCCCAAAGTAATATTACCTAACATTGAATCGCAATATGTTATAGCAATTACATGTCTGTAAGGGCATTGGAGTCCCTGGATTGTCATTGGGGGGGGGGGGGGGGGGGGGTCTGGAACCCTCACTCCCACCCCTTCTCTGAATCCATGCACACGATTTTGTACATGTAGGCACACAGAAGCAAATCTAAAGCCGGCAACCCATACGGACAAGGGGCATAATTTAATTGTGTTTGTAATAATTATATAGACCATATACTTTCTGTGACATGAAATGTTAAAATCATTGATCAACTTATAGTTCACATGTAAACAGTTCAATCCCAAATTGCACATAAAGTGCTGCTCATGTGTATAATCATATGGGAAGGGGTCTCATCCTTCAGTTATGAAAACTATGATGTTGAAATATATTACCGAAACTTGCATGTAGCCTTCGTTTTTACATAAACTGGTACAAAACAGTGTTATTTAGGGGCAAACACTTGGTGCAGGTATTACTGTCTAATGACAGCATCTAGTTCGATTTGTACATGGAGGTCGAATAAAAGTCTTTAAAATCTAAAATTCTTTTCAAATCCAGAATGCTCTGCCTTATTTCAGATATTGTACATGTAATTCTTTCTTTCTGACGTTGGAGGGCAGTAAAGTGTCCCTCTTTCTTCTGAGAGACATCTATTTGAAGTTTGAAGATAATTTCGTCAATCTCCGAATGTCACTCCTCTCCCTGTTTGGTTAATATCTTCGTTAGATCTTCGAAGACGGTATCTACATTTGATTGATCGGTTTTTATCTTAACTAGAATTTCTTCGTATTTCGAATATATGATTTGTTGTATTTCTTAAAATCGTTCTTAATTTCCTCCTTCATAATAACTTCCATTAGATCGGTCAGAGTGTAATTTAACCTTAATTAGAATTTGACAACAGACAAGTGGAGTTCACAACGCTCACTTGGGTGACTATGACAACTTTTGCAACTTATACCACCTATCATTTAAATTTGATACCAGTAACTTTTTTAAGAACGTGTATCGCTACATCATAATGTTCAAAAATGTAAATGAAAGATTGCCAAGTAATGCAACAATTAGAGATGACTTTTGGTAAGTAAAACAATTTATTTTTTTTTTTTTTTAAATGAAACAAGGAAAGAAATTATAAGCATAAAATGTAACGTAACCATTATATGCAGTTTATGCATTTTTTGAAAATTTAGACCCTGTGTGTCTCGATAAACTCCTCTTTAAGAATGTAAGTACTTAAAATAAAGATACAGTGTATCTTTATAGAGTATGGGTAATTATTGTTTAAACGAAACGAATAAAGTATGAAATATATTACTTACTGTAACTATCATCAGCCACAATATTCAGCAGAATAGGCACACTAAGATATTATTTCCTATTGTCCATTTTGATCACGTCTATTGATTTACAATTTACAACTCTTTACACTCATTTATTAACAACAAATGTGTCCTTGTCCTATTGTATTCAACTTCCGTATTTACCTTGCAGGTCGGATTTCGCCTAGCAGTTTTTATTAGCAACATTCACCTGCGACCAGTTAATGGGATGTATTCGCTATTTCCTTTTCTTGTGACGTTTACACACAGTTGAGCTCCATATCATCTTAGACAAATCAAATGTGACCTGCTTCATGTTTTGTCATTTTTCCGTGCCGTGCCAAATCAACAATTAAAGTTAATGACTATATGAAAAACAAACGCCTTGATCGAGTTGATATGATCAAAGTTTTGATTAGTAGAAACATCTAATTCAATTAATAACTGTTTACAAGAACCACACATTAATCTTTAGGTACATGTTTACATAATTATGTACTTCTATTCAAAACAATAAAAAACAATAATTTCACCCACAAATTCAACAGAGGACATTTTGTAGCACTGAAAAACATTCTAGGGACACCGGTTCGATTCAATAGAGTGTAATGTGATTAAAAATGCCGAGAAAAGAAAACTTTTGTTTTTATTCGAAGCCCAAAAATTACTGCGTTATAGAGAAAACAATGTTTTGAATTTCTTTCTCCACTTTATAACGATTAATCGACTAAGAAAAATTAAGTCGATGATCGGTGTGACCTAGCGGTAGTCGAGTTCTAGAGTTCTCGTTGACATCCCTTTTTCTTACCAATGTTACACGATATATATCTGAACAGTATATACATAATAAACCACAAAACTACAACCAATTCAGAAAATAAGGCCCATCATTTCAAAATGACAAGCAGATTATTATGCATGCGTGTTATATTGTGATCACTGCAAGGCATGCTGCTATAAGATACGGATAATTTGTTTAGCCGATAAAAAAGGCATTATGAAAAGAAGTAAATCATTTGGTAAATCATATCGTATATTTTTCAATCATTTTTGCCGGAGAAACTAATATAAAGACGATGTAGATTTTAAGAAATCCGTTCGGCAAAACAAAAAAGTGAACTACTCAGTATTAAAGATTACATGTATATGTGAAACAAAAAGGTTTAAAACGTGATCTGTAATTGAATTTAAGTATAAAAGAAAAAATGGATAAGAAACTTAACTATGCGTATTTTAGTTCTAATTACTGACAAGTTTGAAAATCATATTGCATTTCATTGCATTGTATACAAATGAAAACTATTTTTTCTTATAAAGAGTAGCAGAAACACAATTGGTTTGAGATAATGCATGTAATATACTAGAAGTCAGTTTAAGCATATTTCTTACAACATAGACTTGAGCAAAGAATAACAAGTAAGTTTTATACCATACAAATTGCGTAGCATTTCATATAAATCTCATTCGTTAAAGCAAAACTCTATTCCACACAACATAATATTTCAATTCAGTTTTGAATGATTTTTTTAAAAGAACAAATGTTTACATTGCAAAGTACTGGTTATCTCTGGGGTTTTTTTTTTTGGTAATGTACTTAGAAATTATTGGACATCTTCTTTATGCTGGGGCTTTAGTTCAAATTTTATAGCATACCATATCATAAGATTAAGGATTTTATTTCTGATAGCTTAGTATACACCTTTTACGGCATTCGAAACAAATTACAAAATCGCATACCATAGCATGGCAAAAGCTTGTAAAAGATGTAATTAATGAAAGGTAGCTTACTCTGATTAATTATCATTTATTAGACCAAGAAAACATGTTTTTCAAGAATATATCCATGCAGTTTAGAAAGAGTTCATTGAACAGAAAAAAAATACTAAAACGAAAAACTATTTGTGTATGAGAATGGCTAAATACAGCTCAGTTCTTCGTCAATTACATTATCACTTAAGAAATAAAAGAAGATACATAAATCAATATCAGATTTTTAATTTAAAGAATTTTAAAAATAAAATTACATGTATCAAAAGTAAATAAAACCTGAATCAATAGAATAAAGGGACATGGTCGCAATTGTTTATCTATGCTTAAAAGAAATAACACGATAGACAAATTAGATGGAAAACAATTTTTTACTGATATAATGAACCTATTTAAACAAAAACAGGCACGAGCCTTGTTTACATGACAAAGAATTGTGAGCCCTTTATCTTGCTTATACATGTAGCTCTACGAAAGACTCAATTTTTATTTGATCATTAGAAATGCATTTTTAAAGCATTGAAGATAATAAAAAATTTAAAATAATATTTGACCAAAATCGTGAACATGCCCCTTTAAATTAAAAAAAAAACCCACTGCGCTCAGCAATTTTACTCCCACATTTATTCTGTTCTGGGATAAAAAAAAAAGGTGTTTTTGTAAAGCAATAGTGTTAGAAACGTTTTATTTTTTTTTTAAAATCAGTTATTTAAATGGTATTAAATAAATGATATGAACTGATACACTTTTAGATAGAAAATTAAAATACAAATCAATAAGCATGTGAACAAATTATATTCTCATATTACGGATATTCGTGTATCTTATCATAGAATATTGCTTATGTTCAAATGATAAATCCATCAAATAATAAAAACATTACAATTGTCATTTTTATGCTTCTTATTTGCAAAATGGCCTATGACAAAATGCAAAAAAAAAATATTACATCATGCAAAATAATTACGTCGACTTGAATAACGTTATGTAATCATGAGAGCCACATTAGTTTGAGAGTATGGATTGTGTCATCTTTGCTAACCAAGGGTCTCCGATACACTACACTTCTCATAATGAGAAGCGTAGTGTATCGGAAAACCTTGGTTAGCGACGATGGGATTGTATATGAGTAAATTAATTTTCAAACGCAAGACTCTGACAATGTACAAACAGGAAATAACTTATATGATCATGTTTGAATGCGACTGATTTATGTTGCATGTAAATGGTTGACACATTAAAACCTTGAAATTCCATTTATATCCTTTTTTTGTCTAAAAAACCTTATTATATGTCGGTCAAAAACATTTTACGTATTTGAATGGAATGAAAAAAAATATTGTAATGTAGTCACTGCAATGTTTTAAATAATAAAACAAGATTACAATTGTCATTTTTATGTTTCTGATTTCCAAAATGCTCTATGACAAAATGCAAGAAAAATATCATATCATGCAGAATAATTACGTCGACTTGAAGAACGTTTTGTAATCATTAGAGCCACATTAGTTTGAGAGTCTGGATTGTATCATATTTGCTAACCAAGGGTTTCCGATACACTACGCTTCTCATATTGAGAATCTTATAAATGGTTGACACATTAAAACTTTGAAACTTCATTCATATCCCTTTTTTAGTCTAAAAAACACTATTATATGTGGGTCAAAAACATTTTACGTATTTGAATGGAATGAAAAAAATATTGTAATGTAGTCACTGCAATGTTTTAATCTGGTCATATTCACGAACAATATCTGATTTTATGTAAAAAAAAAATTATTGGCTGTTTTTTTTGTGGTGTGTTACACTTTGGTGTTTGTTTCTATTTTGGCCCTAGCACTTGTTTTGCACCGTTGATTCCCTTCCTCTCTGTTAAAAAAACTAAATGATCTAAAGAAGGTGTTCCCCATAAAACTTGAGACACAACTGTATTTACTGATTTTATTATTATCTACATGGGGATATTTTTTTGCGCATTGTTGACTTAGATTATTGATTTTTCCCTGTAACTATTTGATATATACTTTCCTTTTGGTATTGTTTCTCCGATGTATGATCAATGTGTTCAATTAAGGCTTTGGATAAAAATTATTATTATTATTAGTATTATTGTTTTAAATAAGTCATGAAACGCCAAAAATGTTGATTTATGATAAATCATTGCCATATTAAATCAGTTGCTGCCACATTTATTTTATTATTATTGTGAAGAGGGAAATCACCCAATTTTACATTATAGTCAAAATATGAATATTGAGTTATTCTACTTTGCAACGCTGCAGTAAAATTAGAAGTAAAATACAAATCTGTCGCGTTTTATATTTTAATATTTGCCTGAGAAACTAATAGTTATTTTCCTAACAAGGTTATTTTTTCAGTTTTATGGGTTTTTAAATGTTACTGTCCATTGAATTGCAAGAATCATTTTTTTTTTGTCAAAAATCAATTCATAATCCACTATATTATCTTTCAATCTTCTTCAATTTTACGCAGGTGAGTGTCTTGGAAAAGTCGGTAAGACAAAACATTTTAGCTTTAAGTTTGAAGAAAGAAAACGTTTCTTTTACTTTCCACATAGAAACCACTGTTTTAATCTTTGTGTTATACATTTTAACAATGTGTGAAATAATGTGGTTGTATTTTTTTCAGGAAAATGCAAATTTTGCACCATTATGATATTAAGAAACTTGTTTTAAAAAACTTTTTTTTGTGACTTATGATACATCTCATAGAATATCATATTTGTATTATTTACAAAACTGAAAACGGTGTGGGTTTTTGTGTGCTTTTCTATTTTTGTTTAATCTTATGATGAAAAATTATGGAACTTTTTGTTCGAAAGCTTTGTCATTTTTTCTACGACTTGTTGGTAAAGATTGTATATGATATATAGTGCAGTTCTGGCAGGCAGCTTCCAATAGATACAGTTTGATTTTCTGAATCTGTAGGTAACAGGTTTTTTTCTGTGCTTTTCCCCCCATTTTTTCTTTTTGTTTGCTCACTGCACTTTTGTTTTGAGGCCAAATTATTATAAAAAAAAATTAAGAAAAAAAATAATAAATTATTTTGCAAATCAGTTTGTCGTTTTTTTAAAAATATATCTTGTAAATGCTTAATTTGTTGTATGAAAGTTCTGCAAGATTGTACAGCAGAAAAAATTATATTGCCTAGTTTATTACATTTATTTAGAAGTTAAGAAAGAAATCAACTAAGTCATTTAAGTCATTTATAAATTTGAAATTAAAAACATCAGCCCCGAAGGAATACCAAGGAAAAAAAACCCTCAGTTTTAGGAGGCTTATTAGCGAAATATTATATTTATTTGAAATGAAACACAACAGGAGATGATGGCGGTTTTGCAAATTTATATGACATGGTGCCGTTTCCAATAAATTATATTCCTATTGTAAAAATTATACCTTCATCTAAACCAGTTTTCAATGATGTAATTTAAATTTCCTTAAGGAAATGTATACATATAGATTGTCCTGCATAAAGAGGTTTATTATATGATTGATAAATTCCTAGCTCTCTGATTGGCTCAAATCCAACTACTTGTATCTCAAAAAAAAAAAAAACAGAACGTAATATTCACCTGCACGTGACCTAGGAGGTCATTTTATCATTTGATAGTCCAATGAAACATCGCGTTTCTCAATTTGTTTGGCAATGGCTTCAAACTAAAACATACACTTAATTTAATATCAGTCTGTATCAATTCGTCGCTGAATCATATAATTAAAAAATTATTGCTGAATTTTAGATCAGCTGAATCATCGTATTGACCTCAAAAACAGCAATAATTGTATAATAGCGCACTTAGTATACGATTCCGCCTACAATATATCGCTTTTGCAAACATCAGACAGTTTCAATATTATACAATATTTAGTTAAAATACATTTAAAAAAAATGCAAATTACACAATTGCCAGGTTACATGTAAAAGAGTCACGATTATCTGGCACGAAAATATCTAAATGGTTTTAAAACCTGCACATAGTAATTATATTTCATGTTTAGAATATATCTGTTTCAGAAGAATGCATTTTAATTTTCTTATGATCAAATGAAATTTGAGAGTCAGTCGTAGAGTTATAAGTAATTCTTTCACCCCTGCGAATGTGTTCGGAATGTTTTAATTATCGTTGCTAAGTATATAATAAATCCAGAGTCGCTCGAATGAAAGTTCACGAGATTTTACCGAGAATTGTTCAGTTCCTGTGAAAATTCGAGCGGAAGTATAAGTGTTCGGATAATATACTCAAAATACGTGAGTACTGGTCGTTTTTCATTTCATGACTTACTTTGATTTAATTGTTAGAACATGAACATCTTTTTAAAATATATGTCTGACTTCATCATCTAGCGGTTATTTAAACTCAAGATAATATTCAGAACAGGGTTATTGTTCGTGTTCAACAACTCTACACGTTGTTGAAAATATAAACATTGGGTTTCTTGATAAAAACTGATTATGTCGAGCCATTTTCAAAGAACATTCTGCATAAAATAGTAAAGTCTGTTTCATTATTGATGCACTACGTCAGGCGCGGATCAAAAATTAATCCTTAGAGGGGATCGGTACTAAGCATGTTAGTTGTTGCAACAGCAGAAAAAACCTATATTTTCTATTGTCACATTTATTTCTAGAACTCATTTTATCCACCAATTATGAATATAAAGTTTAAAATCAATGAACGTTTAAATTTTATTTTTGACTACAAGTACTTAGATTCAAGGAAATATACTATAAACATGAGGTACGATTTTTACAGCAAAACTGAAAGGGTAAAATAAAACCACGTGCTCTAGATTTAAATGACAATAACATTAACAGGGGTGTCTTTGTCATGTAAGTCACCCATGTTTTCGTTTACATTGGTTCAATATAACAGTAAAAACTTCACCCCTGCGAATGTGTTCAGAATGTTTTCACTATCGTTGCTAAGTATGTAATAAATCCAGAGGTGCTCGAATGAAAGTTCACGAGACTTCACCGAGATTTGTTCAGATCCTTCAAAATTTCGAGCGGAAGTATAAGTGTTCGGATAATATTCTCAAAATACGTAAGTACTCGTCGTTTTTCATTTCATATCCTAATTTGATTTATGTTAAAACATGACAATCTTTTAAGATGTATGTCTTATTTCACCACATAGCGGTTATTTATATTAAACGATAATATTCAGAACAGAGTTATCGTTCGTGTTCAACCACGTGTAGAGTGGTTGAAAATACAAACATTAGGCTGCTTAATAAAATCATAGCCATGTTTGATGCTTGTGGTGTGCAATATCATGTTTAAAAAAATAATGGGTGTCTGTTTCGCTGTAAAACTTAGTATATCAGGCCATTTTCAAGGAACATTCTGCATAAAATAATATAGTCTGTTTCACTGTTGATGCTATTACTAGGTTTGGCGCGGATCAAACATTAATCCTCAGGGGGAATCTTTACTAAGCATGTGAATCGTTGCAACAGCAGACAAAAACTAATTTTTGTATTGTCACATTTATTTCTAGAACACATTTTATCCACCAATTAATGAAGATACAGTTTAAAATCAATAAACCTCTAGATTTTATTTTTGAATACAAGTACCCAGATTCTACAAAATAGACTATAAATACGAGGCACGATTTTTACTGCGAAACTGAAAGGCTCAAATAAAACCACTTGGTCTAAAATTTAATTGACAATAACATTTGCAGGGGTGAACTTGTTCACGCTGATTTGTCTATCTTCTTGCTCATTTTAAGCATAAATGAACAGTTCCTATCGTTTAACACATTCATTTTAGGTGTAGAACTGGAATTTTCACCCCAACCTTCAAATTGTAGACAACAAACAAGTTTTGTTGACATTGTACAGAATTGTTAAGAAAGCTCCTGAACTCGCTTAAAACTTAAGGAATAACTCTCAAATTTTGATTGCCTATAAAATATCTACCTGAAGCATTGCAAACATTAAAATCGGGAAAATAATTTTTGACCAAAATTGTGACCATGATCCTTTAATATTTAATTGCCTCTTGCATGAATGCACAACGGACTTTGTCAATATGCAAGAAAAGAAGGTTATCATGCAAAATTAATATGTCGACATACCAGAACACAATTAAAACATGTAAGTATAACATTTTGTTTGAGATGATCTCAATTTTAATGGGTAAAGTAACTTACCATAGTTTAAATTTGACTTAATATCTTTACAAAATGAAATGTCATCATGTGACATAGGATCGACTTTTTTTTTATCAACATGTCAAAATGTCCTTTATCTATGTCTATTTACGACTTATTAATTTATGTCAAAGTTCGAGATAATGATTCTGATATACTGGCACTGTACCAGTTATCGGCTAAAATTTAACGTTTTCTTTTCGTAATTCCTTATTTAATGATATTTTTGGATAAAAATTGACATACTTTAAAAAGTGAACTCCTTTTTAATGTATCTGTTAGTCTATATCATTATTTAGAACCCAAAACATCTTGTTTTGTGCTTTTAAGCACGCCCCGAATTTGCCGAGTTTTTACGATTTACTGTACCAGTTATCGGCTTCGTAATAATAACTTAGTAAAAATCCGTGTTCATGTTGATTTTATACTCTGCTAAATGTAGTTTGAATTATGCCCCTTGTGAGGTCAGACTAAAGTATTTGGGGTCATGATACATTATAAACAAAACTGAAAAAATAATTTGTTTATTATCATACGGTAATACACCAAATCGTATACTAGTCAATATATAATTGTGCAATCAGGCGTTCAATTGCGCTACGAATCTCTCGGAAATTCGTGAATTCCTTTTGTTTATACATGTTAAATGTATTGATTTTATATGTCAAATCAAAGCAGGGATATAATAACGTATCACAAAGAGGTAATATTCTATTTTTAACTTATTACGTCACTTCCCCCACTGCTGAAAGTGCAAAGATGTAAAATCAGCGGTAAACAATGATCGTTTAAGCTCATGTATAAAACATATTCAAGAAAGTTTTCAAGCAAACTTACTTTTCATTATTCGAAAAAGACGACTGAATTAAAAAATCTTAGATTGTCGCGTGCTATAAACCCAAACTCTCAGTTTAGCCGATAACTGGTCTTAGCCGATAACTGGTACAGTACCAGTATCCTACGCATTGAGCTCTTTTAATAAAATATTCTGTTTTGTAACAATATATACAAAAAGCCTTATTTACGTACAGTATTTGGTTTTATAAACTTTTTTTAAATCGGCTACGATAAGGCAGTCGTTTGTATCGACACTGAAACCTGTCGTGCTGTACATATGCATATGCATTTTAATTACGCTAAGGAACGCTCCCGCCTGATCTAGTACATGTATAATAAGGGATTTATCTGCTGCGATCAAAACCCGACTCTGACTGTCCGTAGCAATGCCAACTGGGTCAAAAGATTCTTCGATGGCGGTCTGACCGGTGTACCTATATCTAAGCTTTCCATCCTGATTTACCACTACTACTGCATGGGCGTCATGGTCAGCAACACATATGTCAGAGTTCTTGTTTTCTGCTAGATATTTCTTCTCACCTGGAGAGTAAAGAGATTGACCATCGTAATTGAACTGTATGGTCTGTTTCTCAGTGGAGCCACAGTAACGTACTACTTTTGACGAGTTTTTGTAATCGTTCATGATAACCAGGAGGTCACCAGATAGAGTACTGCAGATGTCTAGAACTTTCCATCCTTTCAAACTTATGACTTCCTTTATTTGATTGCACTCCACTATCTTTATATTTCCATAATCATCAGCATACATTAGATCGCAATTCTTTAATACTGCTATAGCAACAGGTTGGTCATTTGCTTTCATTGACCGAAGTAGTTCACCTTTGGTAGAGAAAAGCTTCATACGCTTACCACTATCATAACCATAAGAATCATCACTACCAATAATCCATACTCATATTCGCTCAAACAGGCCAAGCCATGTATCCAGCTATGCACAGACTCAAATGTTTGAATGGTTTTTAAACTCTTTAATAAAAGGTTGGATTGGAAAGAGCATCGACTCTCGGTCGTTAATACACCAAACTGTCTACTTAAGTGCCCTGTATTGATTTTCTTTGGAAGAAAACTCGGGAAAGATAGCTTCTCTGGAAATCTGTTGAATACCGCATTTTTGGATTTATATACGGCTGTCGAATAAAAGTCTTCTAAATCTAAAATTCTTTTCAGATCTTGAATGCTTTGCTTAATTTCAGATATTGAGCTAGCGATGTTTTCTTCTTCTTGCTGGAGAGAAGCAATGTGCTTTCTTTTCTTCGCTAAGATATCATTATGTAGCTTGGAGACAAGTCTGTCAACTTCTACATGTCATTCCTGTCCCTGTTTGGTAATCTTTTCTGCTAGATCTTCAAAATAGGAATCTACATTTAATTGGTCAGTTTTTAATTGGACTAGAATTTCTTCGTATTTCGGATACGTGATTTGCTGTATTTCTTCAAAATCTTTCTCAATGACCTCTTTCTTTGACTTAATTACTTCAGTTAGTTCAGTCAGAGTATGACCTTTATGAGAGTTGGACAAAAGACAAGTTTTACAAACTGGTATGTCACATCTCTGACAGTGGAGTTCACAACGCCCACTAAGGTGACTTTGACATTTTATATATTTAGGAATGGATCCCTGCTTTTGATATGGAACAACTTTGTGATCTTTGGATAAATCGGACAGGTGTTTGCCAACACAAGCTAAGCATACAGTGCATTGACATTCTTCACAGTGTAATGGCGGATTAGGTTCATTACATAGATCACAATGAATAGGGCTATTGGCATCTTCGATGTTTCCCTCCTCCATGACAGAGGAGTTTTTGGTTTTAATCCTGCAAATATACAAATAATCTGAATTAAAAGGAAAATTTAATCTTCACCGATGATTATATTCTTTATCTTTCGAATTCGAAATTTCCAAACACACCAAGTTGTAGATTAACAATGGAATCGATTTGTTTTGCAATTTAGCTATGATTGAATGGGTATTCTTTGTTTATGTAATTATACCGTTTTTGCCTACAGCCTTAGTTTTTTGTTCTTTTTTTGTTCATCCTGCTCTTTGCGTTTCTCTTTTTATCTTCAGACACACTACATCTCATTTTGCGCAAATACAATGAAATGCGTTAATCCCGTGACTTATGTGAATTATCTTGCACAGTCAAAGGTATGAACTTTGCAAAGATTACGCTTTGTAAAATCTTAACGTTTGCAATTTATCACTAAAACTAATATTTCTAGACGGCCTATACAGTGAAAAGTGCTAACCATGTCTTTTGTTTAGCACTGCATGCGCACTGATAGTAAACATTTCAAGGTGGCTTTCAGCAAGAGAATGACAAGACCTCGGATTTCGATAGATTTGGCTAGAAAATTATCAAAATAGGTGGAGACAAAACACAACTGCAAACAATATATTTTGTAAGAGATAAAAAAAATCTCTGTGTTATCAATTTATCATAAGAATAGTTTAACATCTAGATCCGCTGAGCATTTCCCTGTCCCTTTTTCGTTAAGTGTCCCACTTTAGATAACGCGAAGGTCATATAAAGTGTATAATTTTTGTTATCATTAGGAGTTTATTATTGTCATTATATGTCAGGCGCATTATCCCGTGCATGAATTATCATCACTACCTGTTTATTTCTATGAAACTGTCTCCAATATTCCACTGACAACTGCTGTCAATCAAAACCACGTGATGTAATTAATATTCCAAAGTTGAATCCATATGATATAAATTCTAAAATCCGGAACATCTTTAACATGCAATTGCGAGCTTATTATTGCTGTGGAAAGATTCGAACTCTTGGTGCATGTACAGATTTTTTTTATATAGAAATGTGTTTCAAGTAATAATCAGGATGAGGAAAATTAGCCGAAGTATATCTTCGATCATTTTAAATTTATTTTTAAACATACTTAACAAAATAACTTAATATAACATTAACGGTTACAGTCTCGCAAAAATGTTAAAAATAAAAGCAGGATTAAATTCATTGTAATGTTTGCCTGCGCTTTAAATCTTATCTAACTCTCGTTTTCCAATATTTGTCCGTAAAAAAAAACCTCAGAATATTAAACGCCAGGTATTATTGATTTTTTTCTTATCACCTTTTCAATTCATTTTCTTTAAACCCTCCTCGATTGTTATCGGAAAATGAACTAGCAAAACTAAAGATTTTAAATATCGAAGACATGAATTTATATTATTCAAAGCAATGAAAAAATGAAAGGCTGATTCCATAAAAAATATTATACAAATATTGACTGTGTTTTCGGGCAACCTTGATTATATTAGCCCCCGAGGGACGAAATATTGCCCGACGCGAAGCGGAGGGCAATATTACCGTCCTTAGGGGGGTAATATAATCAATGTTGCCCGAAAACACAGTCGACATTTGTTTTGTTATATGAAGAAACAAACCAAAATTTAAGAAAGTAATTGAAAACAGATCGCCGTAATTTTCTCAGCTCAACAATGAATTCACAAATTCATTTTTGTGCAAAGTTCATTTCCAAAATATTCTCAGCATCAAAAGGTCACTTGTGGTATTCCGCCGACCGAAAGTATTAACACACAGATGTTCTACTTGAATTTACTTCACAGTAATTCGCAAATCCTTATATCCTTTATAATAGCAAACCGTCGCATTGCGCGTCCGTTATTTACTTGCCTTGACTGACTGTCTATTATGACGTCACCTTGTTTTAGAGTTGCGAAGAGTTATTTACGTCATCGTTTACAAAGCAACAAATCAGAGGCGATTATTTGAAATAGAGGGAATGTTCTCTAAATATTATTCCTAGCCGGTCAATATCAAGAAAACATTGACCGGTCAATATTTTTCGGACGAGCTAATATTACAATTATTGACTTTTCATCTATATAGATTGATATCGTGCGAATATACTACTGAATATAACAAATATATATGTCTTACCTTATGTTGTTGTTAACGTTGTTTCTATAATGACCGATATGCCTCCTCTTGTGTTTATTAGTGTAGGATCAAGTTGTGAAATGGCCAATGCTATGCCAACAAGATAAGCTATTGACAACAATCAATACAAAATGCTTATCTGAGTGTGTATAAAGGTAGCTCGGCATACGATTTCTTTAAATCGATCCCATCTAGATCTAACACTGCCAGAAATGTCGCATTTAGGTCTCCGTCATTCGGTATTCAGAGAATAGGTGTTGTATATTGTGTTTAAGTTAACTGTTTTAAGTTATGGGCATCAAAAATAAGCTTAAAGTTCTCAAAAACGAAAAAAATAAATAATTGATAAAAGTTAAAAAACAATTCACACAGCATTATAAGAATGTTTAGTGTCTTTATTTCATTCTTACTAGTTACAGTTAAAAGCATCTAACAATTACACAATTTTCATAATATTACAGACTTACATTTATATTTTAAAAAACCATCCCCATAAGAGTCCCCCTCCCCATCCCCCCCACCCCCCCCAAAAAAAATCAAACCAACCAGAACTATTCGTGAAATGAAATATTCTGTTAAATTGTATACAAGAGGGAAAAATGTTTTTAATTGATATTTAGAATATTTGTGATATTTGTTTCCCTTATCAAACAGGTCACGCGATCATCATGCAGCTCAGCCTGACATCAGATGTGTGCAAAGATAAACCAGTCTATTTAAAATTTATACATATACACACAGTAAACTTCCTTATATGTGCAACCAGCAAAAGTACTTTTAAACAGATTTCATGAAATCATTAAAGAACTTCTGTATGACCAGAATTCATTATAAGTTTATAGCGAATTCGTAAAAATTTGTTTAAAAATAAATCAGTTGACAGTACTGTATAAAATTTTATATCACCGCCATTTAAAAATTTTTAAAAAAAAAATGTGAAAACAATTATTTCCCTTCATTTTTATTCCGTAGAATACTTGAATTTTGATATATAAGTATTGTGCGGGAAAAAATGTGTGATAACAAGCGGTGTTAAAACAACAACCTACAGAAAAATAGAAAACAAAAGCGGTGCAAACACGGTCCTCTACAAAAATGAGATATATGTACTTTGCATCGTAAATTTCTTGTATCTTTATTGTCATTTGAAATGAAAAATATTCGTTAAATGAAAACTAGAATACAAACATTTTTTGTTATCATTTATTGTTATACTTTCATGTTAAATACTGAAATCTGATTGGTTAAGACGCAGTTAATAATATTTACTATTACCCTCAGCGTTAGCAACGCACTTGGCAACGGGTAACATTAAAAAATGTTACATGCGCGAAAATAATGCGCGTACGGTTCGCTGTAGAATTCACGTTATTCCTATATAAAAGCAGTAAAATTTTCTTACAAATTTTAAAAAAGACATTCAGTATAACAAAATAAATAGTGCCTGTTTGGGAGGATAACAGTTGAAATTGACACCCCTCGAAAACCATTGTCAACCTCCGCTTCGCGTCGGTTGACGATGGTTTTCTCGGGGTGTCAATTTCAACTGTTACCCTCCCAAACATGCACTATTTATATAAATGCAGGTAAACACATGCAACGATAGGTAATGCGCGATTAAACAGAATAAGCATACGATACGATCACAATGATAAACAGTAGAGAGAAAACAACCGACGTTTTCTACAAAAATCGTAAATACTCGACACTAAATTATCGCAACAATTAACCTCAAAATGTTAAGCTTTGTTAAAAAAAAAATACGTAAACCATTAAATCTAAAACAAACACACTAAGGAATATTTAGAAGTGAAATTACCTGTTTCAGCGGTAGAAAGTGCTTTACATAATTGGATTAATTGAGTATTGCTTAAATCTGTTTTTTTTTTTATTAAACTGGCCATTTAATGAACATAAAGCTTAGCCTAGAATAAATGAAATAAACACCATAGAAATTATTGAACATCTTCTTTATGCTGGGGCTTTATTTCAAATTTTGTAGCATACCATATCATAAGATTAAGGATTTCATTCCTGATAGCTTAGGATACACCTCTTTCGGCATTCGAAACAAATTACAAAATCGCATACCATAGCATAGCAAAACCTTGTAAAAGATGTAATGAATGAAAGGTAGCTTACTCTGATTAATTATCATTTATTAGACCCAAAAACATGTTTTTCAAGAATATATCCATGCAGTTTAGAAAGAGTTCATTGAACAGAAAAAAAATACTAAAACGGAAAACTATTTGTGTATGAGATTGGCTAAATACAGCTCATTTCTTCGTCAATTACATTATCACTTAAGAAATAAAAGAAGATACATAAATCAATATCAGATTTTAATTTAAAGAATTTTAAAAATAAAATTACATGTATCAAAAGTAAATAAAACCTGAATCAATAGAATAAAGGGACATGGTCGCAATTTTTTATCTATGCTTAAAAGAAATAACACGATAGACAAATCAGATGGAAAACAATTTTTTACTGATATAATGAACCTACTTAAACAAAAACAGGCACGAGCCTTGTTTACATGACAAAGAATTGTGAGCCCTGTATCTTGCTTATAGCTCTACGAAAGACTCTCAATTTTTATTTGATAATTAGAAATGCATTTTTAAAGCATTGAAGATAATAAAAAAATGAAAATAACATTTGACCAAAATCGTGAACATGCCCCTTTAAATTTAAAATAAAAACACTGCGCTCAGCAATTTTACTCCCACATGTATTCTGTTCTGGGATAGAAAAAAGGTGTTTTTGTAAAGTAATAGTGTTAGAAAAGTTTTATTCTTTTTTAAAAAAATCAGTTATTTAAATGGTATTAAATAAATGATATGAACTGATACACTTTTAGATAGAAAATTAAAATACAAATCAATGAGCATGTGAACAAATGATATTCTCATATTACGGATATTCGTGTATCTTATCATAGAATATTGCTTATGTTCAAATGATAAATCCATCAAATAATAAAACAAGATTACAATTGTCATTTTTATGTTTCTGATTTGCAAAATGCTCTAAGACAAAATGCAAGAAAAATATCATATCATGCAGAATAATTACGTCGACTTGAAGAACGTTATGTAATCATAAAAGCCACATTTGTTTGAGAGTCTGGATTGTATCATATTTGCTAACCAAGGGTTTCCGATACACTACGCTTCTCACGATGAGAAGCTTATAAATGGTTGACACATTGAAACTTTGAAACTTAATTCATATCCTTTTTTTAGTCTAAAAAACACTATTATATGTGGGTCAAAAACATTTTAAGCATTTGAATGGAATGAAAAAAATATTGTAATGTAGTCCATGCAATGTTTTAATCTGGTCATATTCACGAACAATATCTGATTTTATGTAAAAAAAAATAATTATTGGCTGTTTTTTTTTTGTGGTGTGTTACACTTTGGTGTTTGTTTCTATTTTGGCCCTAGCACTTGTTTTGCACCGTTGATTCCCTTCCTCTCTGTTAAAAAAACTAAATGATCTAAAGAAGGTGATCCCCATAAAACTTGAGACACAACTGTATTTACTGATTTTGTCATTATGTTCATGGGGATATTTTTTTGTGCATTGTTGACTAAGATTATTGATTTTTCCCTGTAACTTTTTGATATATACTTTCCTTTTTGTATTGTTTCTCCGATGTATGATCAATGTGTTCAATTAAGGCTTTGGATAAAAATTATTATTATTATTATTATTGTTTTAAATGAGTCATGAAACGCCAAAAAATGATGCTTTATGATAAATCCTTGCCAGCTTAAATCAGTTGTTGCCGCATTTATTTCATTACTATTGTGAAGAGGGAAATCACCCAATTTTACATTATAGTCAAAATATGAATATTGAGTTATTCTACTTTGCAACGCTGCGGTAAAATTAGAAGTAAAATACAAATCTGTCGCGTTCCATATTTTAATAACTGCCAGAGAAACTAATAGTTATTTTCCTAACAAAGTTATTTTTTCAGTTTTATGGGTTTTTAAATGTTACTGTCCATTGAATTGCAAGAATAAATTTTTTTGTCAAAATCAATTCATAATCCACTATTTTATCTTTCAATCTTCTTCATTTTTACGCAGGTGAGTGTCTTGGAAAAGACGGAAAGACAAAACATTTTAGCTTTAAGTTTGAAGAAAGAAAACGTTTCTTTTACTTTCCACATAGAAACCACTGTTTTAATCTTTGTGTTATACATTTTAATAATGTGTGAAATAATATGGTTGTATTTTTTTCAAGAAAATGCAAATTGTGCACCATTTAAATATTAAGAAACTTGTTTTAAAAACGTTTATCTTTTTGTGACTTATGATACATCTCATAGAATATCATATTTGTACTATTTACAAAACTGAAAACGGTGTGGGTTTTTGTGTGATTTTCTATTTTTGTTTCATCTTTTGATGCATAATAATGGAACTTTTTGTTCGAAAGCTTTGTCATTTTTCCTCGAATTGTTGCTAAAGATTGTATTATAGTGCAGTTCTGGCAGGCAGCTTACAATGGACAGAGTTTGATTTTCTGAATCTGTAGGTAACAGTATTTTTTCTGTGCTTTTTGTTCCATATTTTCTTTTTGTTTGTACACTGCACTTTTGTTTTGAGGCCAGATTATTATAAAAAAAATGAAAGAAAAACATAATAAATTTATTTTGCTAATCAATTTTTCGTTTTTTTAAATATATGTTAACAAGCGTGCATGTAAATGTTTAAATTTAGTGTATGAACGTTTTAAAAGAGTGTACAGCAGAACAAATATTATGTGCTTAGTTTATTACATTTGTTTAGAATTTGTTAAGTAATCTAAGTGCCATTTCAATCACTGATTAGCAATCAAAACATCATCCCCGAATGAGTACAAATAACAACACCGGAATTTTAAGAGACAAACGGAATTTTTGCTCTTCTTTCATCAATGTTTATGAAAAGGTTACATTTTTCTGGCAGGAAAATAAAAAATTAAACTTTTATATTTTTGTAACGAGATGGAATTCATTATTGTAATTCACGGAAAAAATGCAACGTTTATAAGTAAACAAACACATACGTTTTCAAAACTGACGCAAATAAAAGTGTGTATCGTTTTAAATATATTAACAGTTATTTAACATCAGTATTTGAAGTTATTCATCTCTTGTTATTTTTGAGTTAATTCTACTAACAGAGTCAAAAAGGAAAAACCAAAGAGGACCCGAATGAAACAATCGGTCACGCAAATCTCGCTAAAATTTCTCCCATGCGATTTAATGTTGGTTTACAGTTACCTTTCCATAAAATGACATTCAGTTGACTAAATTGCAGTCTGTTCTTGTGAAAGCAAACGACAAAAGCTTTCTCTAATTATTTGTTTCGTACAAAGATACATGTACGTAGTGGTTACCTTTTGATTCATTCAAATACATTCTAATTATTATATGGACACGTAAAAAAGAATTTACAAGCATCAATTTAAAAATAGTAGTTTTGTAAAGAATTGCGGAAATCCATTGTGACATCAAACATGAAAACATGATTTGATATATCTTTTCCCCGTCCTTTTTGGCTCTAGAGTAGTCATTGTCACAACATGAGTTAAGAAAAATTTAGCATTTTTAATTTTGGAAACGTAAAGGTACAAATCAAAAGCGTTTAATATAATCGAACATATATTCTGATTATTATTCTGTTCGTGTTATTTGATAAATCTAAATATTTTTTTTGATAGTTCAAAACAGAAATTGTCGCAAAAAACATAATTCCAGAATAAAGGTTTGGGATAATTCCTACTGCAATATCTCTCTTGAATGCCATGAGAGTTGCCATGAAAATTGTATAAAAATTAAGCACATATTAAGTATATATAAACCTTTTAAAGAAAGAATCTGGTAGAATAAACCGAGGCAAAAAACCACATAGGTTCATTAAAAAATAATATTTTATTTCTAGCAAATTTCACTTTCGTTACATTTATTAAACATATGTGATCATATACATTCAGTGCTGCCATAACCCACAAAAAGTAACTTAACCTTCAATTGATATTAAGACAACAAAATAGTCATATGCTAATTTGGCAACAAAATGATATAGAAATCGGATGTTCAAATTATATTTTTCATAGAGTGGGTCATCGTACCATTTTTTAAAGAACGAATATTGTTAACACATTTTAACGTCTATCTTTTCAATTTTTCAAAACATGGTACGGAAACCCATTCTATGGTAAAAAGTAAGTTTTCTTCTTTTAATTTTTAAGATTGGTCGTTAAATGACTAAGTCCAGTCGTTTGCGGAAAACTGATAACAATAGAATCAGCTATGTTATAGCATCTAAACGAGCGAATCGGTGGTGTAGTGGAAAGCGAGGAGTTCTTTAAACACATGTAACTGTAAAAGTGGGTGTTCGAGTCGTAAGCGTTATGGGTTTTTTTTTTATCTTTTTGTTTACATTGTTAGAATGTAATTTTCTTTTTTTACTTAATAATATACAGTGTTAAAATGTAATTTTCCTCTTTTTTTTCTTAATAATAAAAATTTGCTTATAATAACTTGAAATTATTTGATATGCGTTTTATACTACTTTTATAAAATATAAAATGTATGTTATTCTCTTTGAGATTGCACGATATTGTAAACAAATGGTTATTGAGCATGCAAGAAACAATTAAATGGCAAGATAAAACGTTCTGTGTTTTAAGCCTTGAGAGTCTTATTAACACAACAAGGACATACGCTGGACAAAGAATGTAATTGTGCACAAAATTCAGAATACATGCTAAGTCAAATGTACAGTATGCGCATAAAGAAAATTCTACGATTAACTAGGCATGTATTTCACTTCCAATTGTATCGGCAGGAAAATCACATTACAAATGCGTGTTTTGTTGTGAAAGAAAACGCATAGTAGTTCTACCAAAAGACACAAAGACCACTAGTATCAATGACCAACACAAAGTTTGACAAATGACCTATAACAATCCCCCTTGTTATACGTTACTGGTTTGGCTATCGCTGTCTCCCGTGTGGTATATATCAACCGGGGGGGGGGGGGGGCTTATGGGGACTTAACCCCTCCCCCCACTTTTTTGCAAATCTATACATAGCAAAGACCTTTTTTTTTGCATGTCAAGATGCAAGTCTAGCCCCCCACCCCTTTCAATTTGCTTCCGACGCCACTGTATATTTTTTTGGAAAATACTTTTTTTGAATACCTACAAAAGGAGTTAACTAAATTCCTTCTGTCTCCGAAACGGAAAAATCGACTCCCTCATACTCTTTGTCGACTCCCCTGCGTTAGGGGTTGTATACGATGACTGAGGTAAATTAGTAAATTAAATACTGTTAGAAAGTAATCAACATTTTTGTATTTGTACTCTTTAAATGAGTATGTGATTGTCATTTTAAATTTGCCAGTTTAACTGAAGTATATGCAAATACTACAAAATCTAAGCGCACTTACGCCTTTCAAATTTCGATTGTCCCTTTCTCGCATTTTTGGACATTTTCATTTGGACAATACTGTCCACCGTTTAAATGCCCAGTTAACTCGTACGTTTATCACTTCTTATAAGACGTATGAGAGGGTCGTGGGCATTTGCAACGGCTTATTCCCCCATATTCTTTCATTGAGAATATTTTATGTGCCATCGCATTTTGTTTAAATTTTGAATTATAAAAATCTCACAAATTTTAAGTGCTTATTTTTGCAATATTTTGATAAATTTATGATATTGCTATGTAAAAAAGCCAATGCTTTAAATAATATTGGAATTTGTTTCTTTTCTTAAAATTAATGAACATAATTTTCAAATAGATTCCATCAAATAAAATAATCATTGCAGAAAATTGAAATTGTCAAAAAAATTCCAAATGCCAGAAAAGAGGGACAATTCCTATCAAAATATCTCCCTTTCAAGGTAAAAAAGTAGTAATGAAAACAATCTATGTAGTAAAGAACATCGTAATGTTCATGTTGAAAAAAAAAATACATTGACAAATAGTTTTACACTGCAGCATCCTGTTCCACCTTAAATAAGGTTAATAGTTTTATTATTAGCGTTCGATATCCATATCAGTAAAATGTGTCTTTCTAGCAAAATACATGTATGCCAAATAAAAGGTAACATTTTGTTTCTAAAAATACCAATTGTAACTTAATATTTTGATGTGTTCAAATTGAATAAAATCGAAAGTATACTTTTGTAAAAGAAAAACTGTTATGTTAAGCCATATTTACGTACAATATTTGATTTTACGAATTGTTTCATTGCCGGCTACAAATAGGATGTCGTTTGCATCGACACAGAAACCCTTTATGCTGAACAAGTGCATATAAATTCGACAAATGAACTGCCCCTCCTGATCTAGTACATGTATATAATAGTCTCCATCTGTTCCGATCAAAATCCGACTCTGACTGTCCGTAGCAATGCCAATTGGGTCAAAAGATTTTTCAGAGGCGGTCTGACCGGTGTACCTATATCTAAGCTTCCCATCCTGATTTACCGCCACTACTGCATGGGCGTCATGGTCAGCAACACAAATGTCAAAGTTCTTGTTTTCTACTAGATATTTCTTTTCACCTGGAGAGTAAAGAGATTGACCATCGTCATTGAACTGTATCGTCTGTTTCTCAGTGGGGCCACAGTAACGTACTACTTTTGGCGAGTTTTTGCCATCGTTCATGATAACCAAGAGGTCACCAGATAAAGTACTGCAGATGTCTAGTACATTCCATCCGTCCAACCTTATGACTCTCTTTATTTGATTGTCCTCCACTATGTTTATATTTCTACTATCATCAGCATACATTAGGTCGCCATCCTTTGTTACTGCTATAGCAACAGGTTTCTGATCTGTTTTAATTGACCGAAGAAGTTCACCTTTGTGAGAGTAAAGCTTCACAGACTTATCATAAGTAGAAGTCCTAGAAAAATCACGACCAATAATCCATATCTCATATTCATTCAGACAGGCCAGGCCATGTATCCATCTATGCCCAGACTCAAATGTTTCAATGGTATTTGAACTCTTTAATAAAAGGTTGGATTGGAAAGAACATCGACCCCCGGTCGTAAATACACCAAACTGTCTACTTAAGTGCCCTGTATCGATTTTCTTTGGACGAAAACTCGGGAAAGATAGCTTCTCTGGAAATCTGTTGAATACCGCATTTTTTGATTGATATACGGCTGTCGAATAAAAGTCTTCTAAATCTAAAATTCTTTTCAGATCTTGAATGCTTTGCTTAATTTCAGATATTGTTCTAGCGATGTTTTCTTCTTCTTGTTGGAGGGAAGCAATGTGATTTCTTTTCTCCGCTAAGATATCATTATGTAGCTCGGAGACAAGTCTGTCAACTTCTACATGCCATTCCTGTCCCTGTTTGGTAATCTTTTCTGTTAGATCCTCAAAATAGGAGTCTACATTTAATTGGTCATTTTTTAATTGGATTAGAATTTCCTCGTATTTTGGATATATGATTTGTTGTATTTCTTCAAAATCCTTCTCAATGACCTCTTTCTTTGACCTAATTACTTCAGTTAGTTCAGTCAGAGTGTGACCTTTATGAGAATTGGACAAAAGGCAAGTGTTACAAACTGGTAAGTCACATCTCTGACAGTGGAGTTCACAACGCTCACTTGCGTGACTTTGACATTTTATGTATTTAGGAATGGATCCCTGCTTTTGATATGGAACAACTTTGTGATCTTTGGATAAATCGGACAGGTGTTTGCCCACGCAAGTTAAGCATACATTGCATTGACATTCTTCACAGTGTAATGGCGGATTAGGTGCATTACATAGGTCACAATGAATAGGGCTATTGGCATCTTCGATCTTTCCCTCCTCCATGACAGAGGATTTTTTGGTTTTAATCCTGCAAATATACAAATAATCTGAATTAAAGGGAAATTTTAATCTTCATCGATTATTATATTCTATATCTTTCGAATTCTAAATTTCTAAAAACACACCAAGTTGTAGATTAATAATGGAATCGTTTTGTTTTGCATTTTAGCTATGATTGAATGGGTATTCTTTGTTTATGTAATTATGCCGTTTTTTGCCTAAAGCCGTAGTTTTTTGTTCATTTTTGTTCATCCTGCTCTTTGCATTTCTCTTTTTATCTAAAGACACACTACACCTCATTTTGCGCAAATACAATCAAATGCGTTAATCTAATCCCGTGACTTATGTGAATTATCTCGCACAGTCAAAGGTATAAACTTTGCAAAGATTACGCTTTGTAAAATTTTAACGTTTGCAATTTATCACTAAAACTATTAATTCTAGACGGCCTATACAGTAAAAAGTGCTAACCATTTCTTTTGTTTAGCACTGCATGTGCACAGATAGTAAACATGTCAACGTGGCTTTCAGGAAGAGAATGACAAGACCTCGAATTTCGATAGATTTGGCTAGAAAATTATCAAAATAGGTGGATACAAAACACAACCGCGAACAATATATTTTGTAAGAGATAAAAAAAATCTCTGTGTCAATTTATCAATTTATCATAAGAATATTTTAACATCTAGATCCGCTGAGCATTTCTCTTTCCCTTTTTCGTTAGGTGCCCCACTTTAAATAACGCAAAGGTCATATAAAGTGTAAAAATGTTTTTATCATTAGGAGATTAGACAATTTATTGTCTTATTATTGTCATTATATGTCACGCGCATTATCCCGTGCATGGATTATCATCACTGACTGTTTATTTCTATAAAACTATCTCCATTATTCCATTGACAACTGCTGTCATTCAAAATCACGTGATGTAATTAATATTCTAAAGCTGAATCGAATATATGAAAGATTTGAACTCTTGGTGCATGAACAGCTTTGATTTTTTTTAATTGAAATGTGTTTCAAAAAAAAAAAACCAGGATGAGGAAAATTAGCCGAAGTATATCTTCAATCATTTTAAATTTATTTTGAAACATACTTAACAAAACAACTTAATATACCATTAACGCTTACAGTCTCGTAAAATTTTAAAACAAAACCAGGATAAAATTCATAAAAATGTTAGCTTGAGCTTTAAAGGGGCATGGTCACGATTTTGGTCAAAAATTATTTTTTCGATTTTGATGTTTACAATGCTTTAGTAAGACATTTTTAAAAGGCAACCAAAATTTGAGTGTCATCTGATGAGTTATAAGCGAGTTACAGAGCTTACAATTCTTCCCTATTTAAACAAAGCATTTGTTTACATTTCGAATGTTGAAGTGAAAATTCCAGTTTTAGACCAAAAATAAATATGTTTATCATTAGGAACCGTTTATTTATGCTTTAAATGAATAATAAGATAGACAAACCAGCTTTAAAAAGATTTTTTACTGGTATATTGAACCTATGTAAACAAAAACAGGGCACGAGCCTTGTTTACATGACGAAGAATTGTGAGCCCTGTATCTTGCTTAAAACTCATCGACTGGCACCCAAATTTCATTTGATGATTAGAAATGCATCCCTAAAGCATTCAAATGATAAAAAACAGAAAAATAAAATTTGACCAAAACCGTGGCCATGTCTCTTTAAATCTTATCTGACTCTCGTTTTCCATTATTTGTCCGTAAAAAAAAACCCAGAATATTTAACGCCAGGTATTATTGGGTTTTTTTCTTATCACCATTTCAATTCATTTTCTTGACACCATCCCCGATTGTTATCGGAAAATGAACTAGCAAAACTAAAGGTTAAAAATATCGAAGACATGAATTCATATTATTCAAAAGTACAGAAAAATTGAGAGCCTGATTTCATAAAAAAATATATATGTTTTACCTTATGTCGTTGTTAACGTTGTTTCTATATGCCTCCTCTTGTGTTTGTCAGTGTAGGATCAAGTTGTGAAATGGCCAATGCTATGCCAACAAGATAATCTCTTGACAACAATCAATACAAAATGCTTATCTGAGTGTGTATAAAGGTAGCTCTTCATACGATTTCTTTAAATCGATCCCATTTAGATTTAACACTGCAAGAAATGTCGCCTTTAGATCTCCGTCAAAGGTATTCAGACAATACGTCTGATTATGTTGCATTGTATTATATTAAATATTGCATTCACGTTAACTGTTTTAAATTATGAGCATAAAAAATAAACTTTAAGTTCTTAAAAATGAAAAAAAAAATTGATAAAAATTGGAAAACCAATTCAAATAGCATAGAAACAAGAGCAATGCAAACATGGTCCTCTACAAAAAACGAGATGTATGTACATGTACTTTGCATCGTTAATTTCTTGTATGATTTGGGGTCTAAAAAGTTTTATAAACTGGTAAAAAATGTTATTCTTTAAAAAAATCAGATTATATCTTGCATAATTGACATATTATCTATTGAGATGTGATTAGAGGTCATATTTCTACCTTGGGATCAATAACTAATATTCATTGAGAAGTTAAAATTAATAACAATAAATGATTGAAATTTTAAATGTTTACACTTTACACCTCCCTCCCCAATCAAACGTGGTTCTAAATTTTTAGCCTTCTTCTTACATTCTTACATGTGTACAGTAGCAAATTTTAAATCATTTATTGATTGCTTTTTCTCTCCTAATTATGCACATTAACTTTTTGGAAATTGCTTAATCTAATTTTTGAGATTTATAAACAAAATGTTATATGCATGTGAATTGGCCTATTTCGGGCCAATTGTAAAGTCTCCTAAACAAAGCAGTGTCATTATTAAGCTAGGAATTACCCACATGGATCAAATACTACATATGAATAAGATAAAATTCATTATCATTTCTAGTTCTAGAATGTCAGGGTGTCTCTAAGGGGGCATAAACTATATTCAATTTGATGCGCAATGACACAAAGAGCAAGTATAAAATATATGGTTTAGGGATGAGGATCTCAAAAGTTATCCAAATATATAGTGTATAATCATTTACTACTTCATAAGGGGGGGGGGTGTTAAAGACAGCACCTGGTGGTCTTGTACTTTACACCATATGCATTTGATGCATCATAATGACATAAGAAGATTTTTTGTATTTTCCTGTTTGATGGGGTCATAATGGGAATTGTTCCCATCATATAACAATGATAAGTCTCTACACTTACTTATACATGTTATACACAAATTTAATACGAAATTGTTATAGGGTCAATATGGGGTCAACTCAATAGTGAAAGTCTGACAAATGAAAAAATAACTTTTGCAATTAAAATGACAGAAACTTTACAAATGCGATAGAATAGGTAACAATGATAAGCTTATTTAAATATTTAAAGATGATAATATGCTAGGAAAGTGAGATCACTTATCTAGAAAGTGAAAGTAATGCTTATGTACATACTGGTGTCTCATAATATTGTGCTGCTATACATGTATTATGCTTACCTATGTTGGTCAACATCATTATGATAATCCAATAAGAGCACAATGTGAATCCTATAAGCTGATCATCACAAAAGAAATGTTTACGCATGTTAATTAATCCTTTTCTGCATATGGAAAACGCATACACCACGTGAAACCCATCTAATCAAAGAACTAGGTAAAACTAGGCAAGTACCCGCTAATGAGGCCTGTAGACCTGTGTTGTGTACGTAACTTCAGACAAAGATCAGTTGTTTGTAACATGCATGTATTTTTGTGTCCTATTCTTCAAAACCCCTTGCACTATTTTTTTAGGTAGATAACAGCTTTAGGATGGTGCAGGACATGTAATGTATACTTCCTATTGAAATAAACAATAAAGAATAAATATAATATTTTCCCCCAAAATAATATTACCTAACATTGAATCGCAATATGTTATAGCAATTACATGTCTGTAAGGGCATTGGAGTCCCTGGATTGTCATTGGGGGGGGGGGGGGGGGTCTGTAACCCTCACTCCCACCCCTTCTCTGAATCCATGCACACGATTTTGTACATGTAGGCACACAGAAGCAAATCTAAAACCGGCAACCCATACGGACAAGGGGCATAATTTAATTGTGTTTGTAATAAGTATATAGACCATATACTTTCTGTGACATGAAATGTTAAAATTATTGATCAACTTGAAGTTCACATGTAAACAGTTCAATCCCAAATTGCACATAAAGTGCTGCTTATGTGTATTATCATATGGAAAGGGGTCTCATCCTTCAGTTATGAAAACTATGATGTTGAAATATATTACTTCGTTTAAATGTTTAAAAGGTATTAAACGTTAAAGCCTTCGTTTTTACATAAACTGGTACAAAACAGTGTTATTTAGGGGCAAACACTTGGTGCAGGTATTACTGTCTAATGACAGCATCTAGTTCGATTTGTATATGGAGGTCGAATAAAAGTCTTTAAAATCTAAAATTCTTTTCAAATCCAGAATGCTCTGCCTTATTTCAGATATTGTACATGTAATTCTTTCTGTCTGACGTTGGAGGGTAGTAAAGTGTCTTTCTTTCTTCTAAGAGACATCTATATGAAGTTTGAAGATGATTTCGTCATCTCCGAATGACATTCCTCTCCCTGTTTGGTTATTATCTTTGTTAGATCTTCGAAGTCGGTATCTACTTTTGATTGATCGGTTTCTATCTTAACTAAAATTTCTTCGTATTTCGGATATAAGATTTGTTGTATTTTTTCAAAAATTTTCTTAATTTTCTCCTTCTTTAACATAATAATTTCCATTAGATCGGTCAGAGTATAATTTAACCTTAATGAGAATTTGACAACAGACAAGTGGAGTTCACAACGCTCACTTTAGTGACTATGACAACTTTTGCAACTTATACCACCTATCACTTAAATTGATACCAGTAACTTCTTTAAGAACGTGCATCGCTACATCATGTTGTTCAATAATGTAAATGCAAGATGGCCAAGTAATGCAACAATTAGAGAAGACTTTTGGTAAGTAAAACAATTTAATTTTTTTTTTTTAATTTTTTTTTTACATGAAACAAGGAAAGAAATTATTAGTATGAGATGTAACGTAACCATCATCTGCAGTTTATGCATTTTTTGAAAATTTAGAGAAACTCCTATTCAAGAATGTCAGTACTTAAAATATAGATACAATGTATCTTTATAGAGTATGGGTAGTAATTGTTTAAGGAAAACGAAATAAATATGAAAAATATTACTTACTGTAACTATTATCAGCCACAATATTCAGCAGAATAGGCACACTAAGATATTATTTCCTATCGTCCATTTTGATCACGTCTATTGATTTACAATTTACAACTCTCTACACTCATTTATTAACAACAAATGTGTCCTTGTTCTATTGTATTGAACTTCCGTATTTTACCTTCAAGTCGGATTTCGCCTTGCAGTTTTTATTAGCAACATTCACCTGTGACCAGTTTATTGGATGTATGGGCTGATTTTAATTTGACCATATAAATTAAACCATGCATGTTTTATGTGAAATTGTCGACAAACTTACTATGCTTAATGTACACACACTACAAACCTTTAGATACCAGATAAATAATTAAAAGTGTTCTAGTTCTGAAATTGCTAAATTATGTATCACATTCACACATTTGAGGCAATGAAAGAAGTATCTGTATCTGGTTTAATTTTACGCAACCTGTACCATTCCCTAGTTTTTCTTGTTATGGCCTCACTTGTAAGGTTTTAAGTTTCTCAATAAATGTATATTATTTAAGGAAATAATTTCTTTCTTACTAGGGAAGTCAATTTTACTCGGTTGGTTTAGTCGACTAATCGGAGCCCTCAGTCGAGCGATAGTCGAGTACCTGTTCATTTATTTGAAACTGTGTGTCCTTATTCTACTGTCACATACACCGTATCTTAACCATCATCAATAATAAACGTAATGATTTAAAAACTTATGATAATACGCACTATATATGTATTCGATTTCAAAGAAATTTAACAAAAGAACATTTTATCTAGATATCCGTTAGCTAATGTCTTAGCTTTTCCCTTTTCTTGTGACGTTTACACATAGTCATCTTATCATATATCATCTTATGATCCATATCATCTTAGACAAATCAAATGTGACCTGTTTCATGTTTAGTCATTATCCGTGCCGTGCCCAATCAACAATTAAAGTTAATGACTATATGAAAAACAAACGCCTTGAATGAGTTAATAGGATCAAATATTTGATTAGTAGAAACAACTAATCCAATTGATAACTGTTTACGAGAACCACGCATTTATCTTTATGTACATGTTTACATAATTGTGTACTTCTATTCAAAACAATTAAAAACAATAATTTCACCTACAAATTCAACAGAGGACTATTTGTAGCATTGAAAAACATTCTAGGCACACCCGTTCGATTCAACAGAGTGTAATGTGATTAAAAATGCCGAGAAAAGAAAACTCCTATTTTCATTCGAAGCCCTAAAATTACCGCGTTATAGAGAAAACAATGTTTTGCATTTCTTTTTGGTAGTTGATTTTAATCAACTCTCCTATGCAGTTACTCAGACAAACCGAATGTGAAACAGTGTTTGGACCTCAGCACAAATCATTGCTGCTGACAAGACTTAGTTCTTGAAAATAATCGATAAATTCGATGTTATGTATGCTAAAGCATTGTTTTTTAAGGAAACCTATTCATAAATACCTTGAAAATAGTCAGATTTTAAATGGTACGAACAATTTAAATATTTTTGTAGTCGTATGTATTCCTACGCCAGAGTTCAATATAGTCTCGTTTAATTCGACTCTCATCTGTCTCCGTAAATCCTTGTCGGAGATTTACGGTGTCAGCCGAGCGTTTGGTTGAATATTGCTTGGATCCATAGAATTTTCGAAAAATATCTCTATTATTGGTACATAGTTTAATTGAATTAATTTTATCTTTAAATATTATTGAACATGATTCACATGGGTGTTTCTCGGAATTCTTGTCGAAAATGTCCAAAAATTCATATTATGAAAATGTGCGTAATACAAATAAGAAACTACGGATACTTGTCATGCAAAATAACAAATTGTTGATATTAAAATAAATAAACATCGACAAAATCAACTCCCGTCAGTTGTTCAGTACTTTGATTTCATTTTATAACGATGAATCGACTAAGAAAATTGAAGTTGATGATCGGCGTGACCAAGCGATAGTCGAGTACTAGAGTTCTCGTTGACATTACTATTTCTTACCAATGTTACACGATATATATTTGAACAGTATACACATAATAAATCACAAAACTACAACCAATTCAGAAAATAAGGTCCATTATTTCAAAATGCCAAGCAGATTAGTACATTTTGCATGCGCGTTATATTGTGATCAAGGCAAGGCATGTTACTAAAAAATATGGATAATTTGTTTAGCCAATAAAAAGGCGTTATGAAAAGAAGTAAATTATTTGGTAGATCATGTATATTTTTTAAGCATTTTTTTGAGAAAGTATTTAAAAGAAAATTTAGATGATTAAAATACTGTTCGGCAAAACAAATTAAGTGAACTATTCAGTATTAAAGATTACATGTATATGTGAAACAAAAATGTTTAAAACATGATCTTTAACTGAATTAAGGTATAAAAGAAAAAATGGATAAGAAATTTAACTATGCGTATTTTAGTTGTAATTACTGACAAGTTTGAAAATAATATTGCATTTCATTGCATTGTATGCAAATGAAAACAATTTTTTCTTATAAAGAGTAGCAGAAACACAATTGATTTGAGATAATGCATGTAATATACAAGAAGTCAGTTCAAGCATATTTCTTACAACATAGAGTTAATCATAGAATAACAGTTAAGTTTTATACCATACAAATTGCATAGTATTTCATTTAAATCTCATTCGTTTAAGCATAACATTCAATTTCATTCCATAGCATACAACATAATATTTCAATTCAGTTTTGAATGATTATTTAAAAAGAACAAATGTTTACATTGCAAAGTACTGGCTATTTCTGGTTTTGTTTTGTTTTTCGATTTTTTTGTTGATAATGTACTTTAAAATTATTGGACCTC
The DNA here is from genome assembly GCF_963853765.1 of Magallana gigas. Lineage (NCBI taxonomy): Eukaryota > Metazoa > Mollusca > Bivalvia > Ostreida > Ostreidae > Magallana > Magallana gigas. The sequence goes on along the minus strand of NC_088853.1, from coordinate 16,030,933 downwards.
TTCTTTATGCTAGGACTTTATTTCAAATTTTATAGCATACCATATCATAAAATTAAAGATTTCATTTATGATAGCTTAGTATACATATCTTACGGCATTCCAAACAAATAACAAAATCGCATACCATAGCATGGCAAAACCTTGTAAAAGATGTAATGAATGTAAGGTACCTTACTCTGATTAATTATCATTTATTAGACCGTGTCTAATATTTTTCAAGAATATATCCATGCAGTTTAGAAAGAGTTCATTGAACAGAAAAAAAAATACTAAAACGAAAAACTGTTTGTGTATGAGATTGGCTAAATACATCTCAGTTCTTCGTCAATAACATTATCACTTAAGAAATAAAAGAAGATACATAAATCAATATCAGATTTTTAATTTAAAGAATTTTAAAAATACAATTTCATCTATCAAAAGTAAATAAAACCTGAATAAATAGATTAAAGAGACATGGTCACGATTTTGATCAAAAAGTATTTTTCCTATTTCTATATTCACAATGCCTCATATTCTTAATAGGCAAGTGTTAGGAACTGTTTTTCTATGCTTAAAAGAAATAACACGATAGACGAATAAGCCAGAAAACGATTTTTAATGATATAATGAACCTTTTTAAACAAAAACAGGGCAAAGGCCTTGTTTACATGACAAAGAATTGTGAGCCCTGTATCTTGCTAATAACTCTACGAATGACTCTCAAATTTTATTTGATCATTAAAAAGCATTTTTAAAGCATTGCAGATAATAAAAAAATGTAAATAATATTTTACCAAAATCGTGACATTGCCCTTTTAAAATAAAAACACTGCGTTCAGATTTTTTTCTATCCCAAATTAATCCTGTTCTGGGATAGAAAAAAGGTGTTTTTGTAAAGTAATAGTCTTAGAAACCTTTTATTTAAAACATAATCAGTTATTTAAATGGTATTAAATAAATGATATAAACTGATACACTTTAAAATTGAAAATTAAAACACAAATCAATAAGAATGCGAACAAATGATATTCTCTTATTTAGGATATGCGTGTATCTTAGCATAGAATACTGCTTATGTTCAAATGAAAAATCCATCAAAAAATAAAAAAAACATTACAATTGTCATTTTTATGTTTCTTATTTGCAAAATGTACTATGACAAAAGGCAAGAAAAGTATCACATCATGCAGAATAATTACATCGACTTGAAGCACGTTATGTAATCATGAGAGCCACATTAGTTTGAGAATCTGTATTGTACAAATGTATCATCTTTGCGAACCAAGGGTTTCCGATACACTATGCTTCTCATAATGATAAGCGTAGTGTATCGGAAACCCTTGATTAGGGAAGATGGGATTGAATATGAGTTAAAAAAAATTTCCAACGCAAGACTTTGTACATACAGGAAAGTACTTCTATGATTATGTTTGAGTGCGACTGATTTATGTTGCATATGAATGGTTGACATATTAAAACCTTGAAATTTCATTCATATCCTTTTTTTGTCCAAAAAACCCTATTTTATGTGGGTCAAAAACATTTTACGTATTTAAATGGAACCAAAAAATATGTAATATAGTCTCTGTAATGTTTTGATCTAGTCTTTTTCACGAACAATATCTAATTTTATATATTTTTTCGTAGTCGGCTACATAAAGGCTGTCGTTTGCATCGACACAGACACCTTTCGGGCTATACACACGCATATATATCTGGCAAAGGAACTGTCCTTCCTGATCTAGTACATGTATATTACAGTCATTATCTGTTCCGATTATAATCCTACTCTGACTGTCCGTAGCAATGCCATTTGGATCAAACGATTTTTCAGAGGCGGTCTGACCGGTGTACCTATATCTAAGCTTTCCATCCTGATTTACCACTACTACTGCATGGGCGTCATGATCAGCAACACAAATGTCAAAGTTCTTGTTTTCTGCTAGATATTTCTCTCCACCTGGAGAGTAAAGAGTTTGACCATCGTCATTGAACTGTATCGTTTGTTTCTCAGTGGGGGCACAGTAACGTACTACTTTTGACGATCTTTTGCCATCGTTCATGATAACCAGGAGGTGACCAGATAGGGTAGTGCAGATGTCTAGAACTTTCCATCCTTTCAAACTTATGACCTTGTTTATTTGGTTGTCCTCCACTATGTTTATATTTCCATAATCATCAGCATACATTACATCGCAATTCTTTGTTACTGCTATAGCAACAGGTTGGTCATTTGCTTTCATTGACCGAAGTAGTTCACCTTTGGTAGAGAAAAGCTTCATACGCTTACCACTATCACAACCATAAGAATTATCACTACCAATAATCCATATCTCATATTCGCTCAAACAGGCCAAGCCATGTATCCTTCTATGCCCAGACTCAAATGTTTCAATGGTATTTTAACTCTTTAATAAAAGGTTGGATTGGAAAGAACCTCCACTCTCCGTCGCTAATACACCAAACTGTCTACTTAAGTGCCCGGTATCGATTTTCTTTGAAAGAAAACTCGGGAAAGATAGCTTCTCTGGAAATCTGTTGAATACAGCATTTTTTTATTTGTATACGGCTGTCGAATAAAAGTCTTCTAAATCTAAAATTCTTTTCAGATCTTGATTGTTTTGCTTAATTTCAGATATTGTGCTAGCGATGTTTTTTTCTTGTCGCTGGAGGGAAGCAATAAGATTTCTTTTCTTCGCTAAGATATCATTATGTAGTTTGGAGACAAGTCTGTCAACTTCTTCATGCCATTGCTGTCCCTGTTTGGTAATCTTTTCTGCTAGATCTTCAAAATAGGAATCTACATTTAATTGGTCAGTTTTTAATTGGACTAGAATTTCTTCGTATTTTGGATACGTGATTTGCTGTATTTCTTCAAAATCCTTCTCAATGACCTCTTTCTTTGACCTAATTACTTCAATTAGTTCAGTCAGAGTATGACTTTTATGAGCGTTGGACAAAAGACAAGTGTTACAAACTGGTAAGTCACATCTCGGATATAAGATTTGTTGTATTTCATAAAATCTTTCTTAATTTCACCCTTCTTTGACCTAATAACTTCCATTAGATCGGCCAGAGTGTAATTTAACTTTAATTAGAATTTGACAACAGACAAGTGGAGTTCACAACGCTCACTTTGGTGAATATGACAACTTTTGCAACTTATACCACCTATCATTTAAATTGATACCAGTAACTTCTTTAAGAACGTGTATCGCTACATCATAATGTTCAAAAATGTAAATGCAAGATTGCCAAGTAATGCAACAATTAGAGATAGCTTTTGGTAAGCTTTTGGTATGAAGTAAATATGAAATATATTACTTACTGTAACTATCATCAGCCACAATATTCAGCAGAATAGGCACACCAAGACATTATTTTCTATCGTCCATTTTGATCACGTCTATTGATTTACAATTTACAACTCTCTACACTCATTTATTAACAACAAATGTGTCCTTGTCCTATTGTATTCAACTTCCGTATTTACCTTGCAAGTCGGATTTCGCCTAGCAGTTTTTATTAGTAACATTCACCTGCGACCAGTTTATGGGATGTATGGGCTTATTTTAATTTGACCATATAAATTAAACCATGCATGTTTTATGTGAAATTGTCGACAAACGTACTTAATGTACACACACTACAAACCTTTGAATACCAGATAAATAATAGAAAGTGTTTGCACACTAGTTCTGAAATGGCTAAATTATGTCTCACATTCACACATTTGAGGAAAGGGAAAAGGATGTATTTGTATCTGGTTTAATTTTACGCAACCTGTACCATTACCTTGTTTTTCTTGTTATGGCCTCATTTGTAAATTTTTAAGTTTCTCAAAAAATGTATATTATTTAAGGAATTCATTTATTTCTTACTAGGAATGTAAATTTTACTCGGTTTGCTAAGTCGATTAATCGGAGGCCTCAGTCGAGCGATAGTCGAGTACTTGTTCATTTATTTGAAACTGTGTGTCCTTATTCTACTATCACATACACCGTATATGTACATAAATAGAGTGATGTTTACCAACACACCGGTATCTAAATTCAACCTTTTCTCCTCACTCGCATCGGATAAATCTAGAGACTGCGAGTAAGGAAAGACAACTCTAGACAAATTCAACCATCATCCATAATAAACATAATGATTTAAAAACCGATGATAATTCGCACAATAGATGTATTTGATTTCAAATAAAAATTTAGAAAAAGAACATTTTATCTAGATATCCGTTAGCTAATGCCTTAGGTTTTCCCTTTTCTTGTGACGCTTACACATAGTTGACATCTTAGACAAATCAAATGTTACTTGTTTCATGTTAAGTCATTGTCCCGTGCCGTGCCAAAACAACAATTAAAGGTAATGACTATGTTAAAAACAAACGCCTTGATCGAGTTGATAGGATCAATTTTTTTTTATTCAAAACAATAAAAAACAATAATTTCACCTACAAATTCAACATAGATCAATTTGTAGCACTGAAAATATTCTAGGGACACCCGTTCGATTCAACAGAGTGTAATGTGATTAAAAATGCCGAGAAAAGAAAACTCTTATTTTCATTCGAAGCCCCAAAATTACCGCGTTATAGAGAAAACAATGTTTTGAATGTCTTTCTTCACTTTATAACGATTAATCGACAAAGAAAATTTAAGTCGATGATCGGTGTGACCGAGCGATAGTCGAGTATTAGATTTCTCGTTGACATCCCTATTTCTTACCAATGTTACACGATATATATCTGAAGAGTATACACATAATAAACCACAAAACTACAACCAATTTAGAAAATAAAGCCCATCATTTTAAAATGCCAAGCAGATTATAACGCATGCGTGTTATATTGTGTTCACGGCAAGGCATGCTACTATAAAATATGGATAATTTATTTAGCCGATAAAAAAGGCATTATGAAAAGAAGTAAATCATTTGGTAAAGCATATCGTATATTTTTCAAGCATTTTTGCCAGAGAAACTAATATAAAGACAATGTAGACTTTAAGAAATCCGTTCGGCAAAACAAAAAAGTGAACTACTCAGTATTAAAGATTACATGTATATGTGAAACAAAAAGGTTGAAAACGTGATATTTAATTGAATTTAAGTATAAAAGAAAAAATGGATAAGAAACTTAACTATGCGTATTTTAGTTCTAATTACTGACAAGTTTGAAAATCACATTGCATTTCATTGCATTGTATGCAAATGAAAACTATTTTTTTTCTTATAAAAAGTAGCAAAAACACAATTGGTTTGAGATAATGCATGTAATATACTAGAAGTCAGTTCCAGCATATTTCTTACAACATAGACTTAAGCATAGAATAACAGTTAAGTTTTATACCTTACAAATTGCAAAGCGCATTTGTCAAAGCATTACATTCAATTCCATACCATAACATACAACATAATATTTGAATTCAGTTTTAAATGCTTTTTAAAAAGAACAAATGTTAACATTGCAAAGTACTGGTTATCTCTGTCAAGTTCTTCGTCAATTACATTATCATTAAAAAAATAAAAGAAGATACAAAAATCAATATATCATATTTTTAATTTAAAGAATTTTACAAATACAATTACATGTATCAAAAGTAAATGAAACCTGAATCAATAGATGAAAGGGGCATGGTCACGATTTTGGTCAACAATTATTTTCCCGATTTTTATATTCACCATGCTTCAAAAAGACATTCTAAATAGGCAACCGAAATGTGAGTCTCATTTGTCGAGTTATAAGCGAGTTACAAAGATTAAAATTCTTCGCTATGTAAACAATGCGCTGTTTACAGTTTAAATGTTGAAGTAAAAAGTTCAGTTTTAAACCTAAAATGAATGTGTTAAACGTTAGGGACTGTTTATCTATGCTTAAAAGAAAAAAAAAGATTTATAAATAAGCAGGAAAACAATTTTTTACTGGTAAAATGGGCCTATTTAAACAAACACAGGTCACGAGCCTTGTTTACATGACAAAGAATTGTGAGCCCTGTATCTTGCTTTTAACTCTACGAATGACTCTCAAATTTTATTTGATCATTAGAAATGCATTTTTAAAGCATTGAATATACTAAAATCAAAGTACTGAAGTACTGAAAGCCGGGCTCTTTTGGTGTGTCTTTATGCATATTGTGTAGTAAAGACTGAAAATATCTCTCTCTCTCTCTCTCACTCTCTCTCTCTCTCTCTCTCTCTCTCTCTCTGTGTGTGTGTGTGGATTAGGCTGTCTCCCTTTTAATGTCGGCAAAGCATCACAGAGCGACCAAATTTTGTAAGCGGCTATAAACAAAAAATAAGTCTGTCTAGTAGAAGTTAAAAAGTTCAACAGTTGCTGCCTTGAATTTTGCAACAAAGCATTATATTCAATCCCCGTTTCTTCATCGTGCAGCAAAGTAATTCATGGAAATTCATGCGCATTGTATGTGTCCAAATTGCATAGTAATGTTTTAAAAACACGTTATTAATAAGAAAACTAAAAAAGAGAGACAATTCATTCGAAATTTAAAAAAAGAAACAAAATGCCAACACTTTTGACAAAACGTGGCTCTTTGTGTAACTATTTGGTATAGCGGAAGCTTTACCTAGACGCTGTTTGGTTTTTTGTTTATTTGTGCTATTTATAGTAACATTGGCGATTGGCCTGCCTATAGCCAGGATCTGCTTTCAGCAGAGCCCAGCTAAATATAAAAATAATATTTAATCAAAACTGTGACCCTTTAAAAAAAAACAATGCGTTCAGCACTATGACTCCCAAATTCATCATGTTCTGGGATAAAAAAAAGGTGCTTTTTAAAGTAATAGTGTTAAATACCTTTTATTTAAAAAATAATCAGTAATTTAAATGATATTAAATTAATTATATAAACTGATTCACTTAAAAACAAATAATTAAAAAACAGATCAATAAGCATGTGAACAAATAATATTCTTATATTTAGGATATTCAAGTATCTTATCAAAGAATATTGCTTATGTTCAAATGATAAATCCATCAAAAAATAAAAAAAAACATTACATTTGCCATTTTTATGCTTCTTATTTGCATTTGCAAAATATCCCTTGACAAAATGCAAGACAAATATCAAATCATGCAGAATAATTACGTCGACTTGAGGAACGTTATTGTTCTGCCACAGGCCCATTTTCTTCGTTGAAGTAAAACGCCCAGCTTTTTACATTCTTTATTCAGCCAATATAGCAGGAAATTTACGGTAACAACTGAAACTTAACAACATATAGACATTTATACTATACCTAATATAATTAGAAAAATTTATCACACACTGCACTTTCATACACACTTGCCAAAAATCTCGAATGAAGTTTTAAATAAATAATCAGAATATAATATTACAAATATGTAGGTGTAAGAAAAAAGACATACATCGTTGCGCCTTTGCACCACGAAAATATGGATGACGAAGCGTCCCTGACGCTGTAGAGGGTCTTCAAAATGGATCTGTGCGTCCCAGACGCGCGGGAAATAATGTCTCCCAGAAACAGCTTACCGGATGTAATTATCACCAAGTAAATTGGGAACCCAAAACTGACGTTACAGTTATGTTATCATGAGAGCCACATTAGTTTGAGAATCTGGATTGTATCATCTTCGCTAACCAGGGGTCCCCGGTACACTATGCTTCTCATAATGATAAGTGTAGTGTATCGGAAACCCTTGGTTAGCGATGGTGGGATTGTATATGAGTAAATTAATTTTCAAACGCAAGACTCTGATAATGTACATACAGGAAAAAACTTATATGATTATGCTTGAATGAGACTGATTTATGTAGCATATATATGGCTGACATATTCGAACCTTAAAATTTCATTCATATCCTTTTTTTTGTCTAAAAACCCTATTATATGTGGGTCAAAAAGTTTTACGTATTTAAATGGAAAAAAAAGTATTGTGATGTAGTCACTGTAATGTCTTAATATGGTCATATTTACGAACAGTATCTAATTTTATAAATTTTTTCTTTGTTGGCTACATAAAGGCTATCGTTTGCATCGACACAGAAACCTTCTGGGCTGTACATACGCATATCTATATGGCTAAGGAACTGTCCTTCCTGATCTAGTACATGTATATTAAAGTCTTTATCTGTTCCGATTATAATCCTACTCTGACTGTCTGTAGCAATGCCAGTTGGATCAAACAATTTTTCAGAGGTGGTCTGACCGGTGTACCTATATCTAAGCTTTCCATCCTGATTTACCACTACTACTGCATGGGCGTCATGATCAGCAACACAAATGTCAAAGTTCTTGTTTTCTACTAGATATTTTTTTCCACCTGGAGAGTTTTTGCCATCGTTCATGATAACCAGGAGGTCACCAGATAGGGTAGTGCAGATGTCTAGAACTTTCCATCCTTTCAACCTTATGACTTCCTTTATTTGATTGTCCTCCACTATGTTTATATTTCTATAATCATCAGCATAAATAAGATCGCCATTCTTTGTTACTGCTATAGCAACAGGTGTGTGTTTTGCTTTAATTGACCGAAGTAGTTCACCTTTGGTAGAGTAAAGCTTTATACGCTTACCACTATCAGAACTCCAAGAATTATCACTACCAATAATCCATATCTCATATTCGCTCAAACAGGCCAAGCCATGTATCCATCTGTGCCCAGACTCAAATGTTTCAATGGTATTTGAACTCTTTAATAAAAGGTTGGATTGGAAAGAACATCCACTCTCGGTCGTAAATACACCAAACTGTCTACGTAAGTGCATTGTATCGATTTTCTTTGGAAGAAAACTCGGGAATGATAGCTTTTCTGGAAATCTGTTGAATACCGCATTTCTTGATTCGTATACGGCTGTCAAATAGAAGTCTTTTAAATCTAAAATTCTTTTCAGATCTTGAATGCTTTGCTTAATTTCAGATATTGTTCTAGCGATGATTTCTTCTTGTTGCTGGAGGGAAGCAATGTGATTTCTTTTCTCCGCTAAGATAGTATTATGTAGCTCGGAGACAAGTCTGTCAACTTCTACATGCCATTCCTGTCCCTGTTTAGTAACCTTTTATGTTAGATCTTCAAAATAGGAGTCTACATTTAATTGGTCAGTTTTTAATTGGATTAGAATTTCTTTGTATTTTGGATATATGATTTGCTGTATTTCTTTAAAATCCTTCTCAATGACCTCTTTCTTTGACCTAATTACTTCCATTAGTTCAGCCAGAGTGTGACTTTTATGAGAGTTGGACAAAAGACAAGTGTTACAAACTGGTATGTCACATCTCTGACAGTGGAGTTCACAACGCTCACTTGCGTGACTTTGACATTTTATATATTTAGGAATGGATCCCTGCTTTTGATATGGAACAACTTTGTGATCTTTGGATAAATCGGACAGGTGCTTCCCCACGCAAGCTAAGCATACATTGCATTGACATTCTTCACAGTGTAATAGCGGATTAGGTGCATTACATAGATCACAATGAATAGGGCTATTGGCATCTTCGATGTTTTCCTCTTCCATGACAGAGGAGTTTTTGGTTTTAATCCTGCAAAAATTCAAATAATCTGAATTAAAAGGAAATCCTAATCTTGATCGATTATTATATTCTATATCTTTCGAATTCGAAATTTCCAAACACACCAAGTTGTAGATTAATAATGGAATCGTTTTGTTTTGCATTTTAGCTATGATTGAATGGGTATTCTTTGTTTATGTAATTATGCCGTTTTTGCCAACAGCCTTAGTTTTCTGTTCATTTTTTGTTCATCCTGCTCTTTGCATTTCTCTTTTTATCTAAAGACACACTACATCTCATTTTGCGCAAATACAATGAGATGTGTTAATCCCGTGACTTATGTGAATTATCTTGCACAGTCAAAGGTATGAATTTTGCAAAGATTACGCTTTGTAACATCTTAACGTTTGCAATTGATAACTAAAACTAATTATTCTAGACGGCCTATACAGTGAAAAGTGCTAACCATGTCTTTTGTTTAGCACTGCATGCGCACTGATAGTAAACATTTCAGCGTGGCTTTCAGAAAGAGAATGACAAGACCTCGGGTTTCGATAGATTTGGCTAGAAAATTATCAAAATAGGTGGAGACAAAACACAACTGCGAACAATATATTTTGTAAGAGATTAAAAAAAAATCTCTGTGATATCAATTTACCATAAGAATATTTTAACATGATTTAGATCCGCTGAGCCTTTCCCTCTCCTTTTTTCTTTAGGTACCACACTTTAAATAACGCGAAGGTCATATAAAGTGTATAATTTTTTTTATCATTAGGAGTTAAGACAATTTATTGTCTTATTATTGTCATTATATGTCACGCGCATTATCCCGTGCATGAATCATCATCACTACCTGTTTATTTCTATAAAACTATCTCCAATATTCCACTGAACAACTGCTGTCATTCAAACCACGTGATGTAATTAATATTCCAAAGTTGAATCGATATGATATATATTCTAAAATCCGGAACATCTTTAACATGCAATTGCGAGCTTATCATTGCTGTGGAAAGATTCGAACTCTTGGTGCATGTAAAATTATAGAAATGTGTTTCAAGTAATAACCAGGATGAGGAAAATTAGCCGTTGTATATCTTCAATCATTTTAAAATTATTTTTAAACATACTTAACAAAATAACTTAATATAACATTAACGGTTACAGTTTCGCAAAATGTTAAAAATAAAATCAGGATTAAATTCATAGAAATGTTTTCCTGCGCTTTAAATGTTATCTGACTCTCGTTTTCCAATATTTGTCCGTGAAAAAAAACCCAGAATATTAAACGTCAGGTATTATTGATTTTTTTTCTTATCACCTTTTCAATTCATTTTCTTGAAACCCTTCCCGATTGTTATCGGAAAATGAACTACCAAAACTAAAGATTAAAAATATCGAGGACATGAATTCATACTATTCAAAGCAATGAAAAAATGAGAGGCTGATTTCATAAAAAATATTATACAAATATTGACTGGGGTTGAGGGCAACATTGAGTATATTAGCCCCCGAGGGACGAAATATTGCCCGACGCGAAGCGGAGGGCAATATTTCCGTCCTTAGGGGGGGGGGGGAATATAATCAATGTTGCCCGAAAACACAGTCGACATTTGTTTTGTTATATGAAGAAACAAACCAAAATTTAAGAAAGTAATTGAAAACAGATCGCCGTAATTTTCTCAGCTCAACAATGAATTCATAAATTCATTTTTGTGCAAAGTTCATTTCCAAAATATTCTAAGCATCAAACGGTCACTTGTGATATTCCGCCGACCGAAAGTATTAACACACAGATGTTCTACTTGAATTTACTTCACAGTAATTCGCAAATCCTTCACTGGATGAAAAATCAAGTTTCAGCAAAACTGAAACTATATTGAAACCTTGCTGAAACTTGAAGTTGAAGTTTCATGTATAGTTTCCGCAATGCGGAAACCATTATATCGATTCAGCAAGTATCCGTTAGGTTTCAGTCAGCAGAAACTTTAGTCTAAGATTCCTGATGGTTTCCGCAATGCGGAAACTAAATGTGAATCGTGTGAATAGTTGTGTAAATTATTATGGAAATATAAATCAGTTTCAGAACATTTCCGCTAGGTTTCAGTATGCTGAAACTTTAAGTTAAGATTCCTGATGGTTTCCGCAATGCGGAAACTAAATTTGAATCATGTGAAAAGTTGTGTAAATTATTATGGAAATATCAATCAGTTTCAGAACATTTCCGCTAGGTTTCAATATGCTGAAACTTTAAGTTAAGATTCCAAATGGTTTACGCATTGCTGAAACTATTACTAAAATTGATTTGAGTTTAAATAGTGATATCATTTATTTTCAACAGGTTTAAGTTTAATTCTAGCCTAATGATAATGAATCAGTACATACTAAAATGTATAGTAAGGTTTCAGCGTGACTGAAACTATATGTATACATGTAACTATCTTCAAATGTGGCAAATAAGGCGATTAAGAACCTTAATAAGTAATTAATTGAATTTGAAAAGAAAAACTGATGTCTGATCTTGTTTAATGCATATGATGAAATCATTAATCTTAGGTACTCGGGCACGTGTATACATGTGTATACATTCTTTGTCCAGGTGACATCCTCTGTGATTTTCCTGTATATTCTGTGTGGATTGCAGGGTTTTTTCTGTCAGGAGTGAACAAAAGACTGTTACATAACATATACACAGTACGAAGCGTGAGTTTATAACTGGAGCCCGGCGGGAATTTTTTTTCAATTTGTGTGTACCTGATCGAGTAAGTAAAACTGATAAGTAAATTATAATTATTTAGTAAAATAAATTAATAAACCTATTTTGTAAGACTCCTTCTTAAATCATTTAGTTATCATTTGAATGAACCTTGATGTACAGTAACTAACTAAGCAAACAAATTAAGGTAAAGTCGTTGTAAATTTTTACAAATCGTACCAAATATTCGTACAACCTGAAGTTTAGAGTTAATTCATTTCTTTTTTAATACCACGCCAACACATGTACATAGGATTTTTTTTTTTTAATTCTACAGTTGATAATAACAAGTAAAACCCACTTGGAGTTTGAGTCTAATATAATAATTGTTTAATTATTTACATGCATTTCAGACTTTACTGCATGTATGACTGTATCATGATTCACTGGCGTCGGAAGCAAATTGAAAGTGGGGGGGGGGGGGGGCTAGACTAATCCTCAGAAATATTGAGGAAAAACCCTAATTCCCAAAATCATGAAAATCCTAATCCGGGGGGGGGGTATACCTATACTATATACTTCCGAAAATAAATTTCCCTACCCAAACTTTTTTTCCCAAAATCATGAAATTCCAAATCCGTGTCGGGGGGGGGGGGGGGGGGGGGGGGGGGGGGGGGGGGGGAGCTAGTATGCCTATTACTCCAACTTCTCAATCTTTCAAGGTAAATTTAGGAACAATGACATTTCCGGCGAGAAAAAGTGGGGGGAGGCTATATGCCTATTGGTTAAGTCTAACTTTGCACTAAGCCCCAACCCCCCCCCCCCCCCCCCCCCCCCGGTTCGACGCCTACGTGTATGTGATTCGTGCATTTCTTTACTTTGTATTTACTTTCTGTACTGTAAAGACAGATATTGATACATGTTTATGAAACATGCACATGTTTCTGCTACAAGATATAATAAGCATTATTTATAATTTTACTGAAGTTATACGTTATATTACAAAATCAGTTTAAAATCCAGCACTAGCCATGTGGTGCACGTGATTTTAATCCCATTTTTAAAATTTGATTATACATTCGTATACATTTGATGTAGAAAGTATACCAAATAATTAAAATTATATTTTGTTTATATATCAGTCCGACGTGTACGTCTTACTTCCCGGCTTGTTTAACGCGTTTGTATTTTAATTTCATAAGTATTCTTAACGTACTGTTCATCGTATGACCAATCAGTGCACATGTGTAACTGTAAAATAATTGCCATCAATTCATCGTAGTTGTAAATTTACCGTACGGGTGAACGCTGTTAACCGGACCCCGTTAATTGATCGGCATCTAATTATATTTGTGATTTCTGTGTGTTCATGCAGAACCTGCTCTGTGATGAACATAATATTTTCACACCTCTATATTTTGAATAAGAATTTGACCGTGCTTAGAATCGCGGTGAAAATTGGACAAGTGAAGACTAACTTGTCAGTAAACTATATGTGGCTCTATCATATTTAGTTTGGCAAAATCATCAGTACATGTAAATAAAATATAGTTAAAGACAAAATCTGATACATATGTCTCATTAAAACTTGTTTAATTTCATTAGACATTTGTAAACAAACGGTCGGCCATTTTTTTTGGTTAATCACGTGTTACAAATACAATTGTAACAAACACACGCCAATACTTTGTTGTATTTAACCAGGAAATACTGACTCCGACAGTTCTTATTTAAAATAAATATACATGTAAAAAGTATACTATTCGGTAAAAAAATGATAATTTTGATTAAACCTTATTCTTTTTAAACTATCCCAAGATGCACTTTTCCAAGATTTAGCGAGTTCTGATTGGTCAGTATTGGCGCACTTTATGATTCCGAGCGAAGGTTAAAATGGACAAGAAGGTGCTGTTGTAAAATGGAGAATTGAGAAGCATTAATGGCCTCTACAACAAGGAGATAATGCAGGAACGAAGAACTCATGTCAAGGTAACTTAATTCACAATATAGATACTCCCAATAACATTTTCAAGGCTCTAATTTATCTCTCATTTGTAAACGAGATCTCGCGCCATCAAATCAAGATGGCGTCATTTTTTCAAACTTGGTTCGGCGTTTTGATTTTTATTACCGTATCTCTTTTAAATATACGTTTTGACCAAGTTAACCATTAACCAACTTTATATGCATGATAATCGAGATTATCCACGGTATACACATATATAATTATATAAACGTCCCTTATATATGAAATTGAATGCTTGGTTGGTAAACAAGACGAACAATGAATCTTTCGCACATTATACAATTTACAAACTCTAAATGTAACGAAAAAAATTTATTAATTAAATCCGGAAAATGAAATCTTTCACGTTTTTCTTTTTCAGCATTGACAGCATACAAAGTCAATGTTTCCGGTGATTAGTTGCATCCTCTGTTCGGTGATTCGGGTGAATGTTTTGACCAGCTGGACGATATGAACGCAAGGTATTGCTTTGAAATTGATTATTTTCACCATTAACTTATACATGTGTTGGATGTTTATAATTTACTTTAGTAATTTTTTGGAAATCCAGGTCTAAGTTCTTGAAAAGGAGGTTGATGGGGGGGGGGGGGGTGAAACACACTTATTGTATATAAGTTTTTCCATTGTTCAGCAAACAATAATTGAATCAAAATGAAAATAACATAGCCTCAAACATAAAATGAAACATTTTAGACCAGATACTACTGTAGTCATTATATGACATAGTTTAAACAGCAACTGGCAACTGCATAGTAGCTTCTGTATGCAGAATTTTATTCAGAATGCTTTTATTACATGTTAGGCTGAATGACTTATGTTTATTGTTTAACAATCTAAATGAAACTTTATTATTCTTGTTTAAGATAAATAGAACAGACATAAAGTACAGCCCTGTGAAAGGAACAAGTTCACCGCAAGAAGAAGAATTTTAATGCTACCACTGTCCAGAACTACTATTAAAGTCTGCTGTAGCCATGATGTGATCATATGAGTGCTTCACTGGTCTGGACAATGCTCGAAAGTCCCCCAAAAAGGCCTATTTCCATAAACTACGACTCGGGTTACATCAACAACAGCCAAGGACACTCCTTATTGATTCGAATGGACACATCTCTACGACCCGACTAAACCTCTGCAGAACAAGACTTTTTAACTGTAAAGTATTCTCATTTCAAAAAACCTATAAACTATAAAAGTACTTTTTTATATGATCAAATACACCAGCATATTACAATGTCTGTCTGTAAGCTAGAATCTTAGAAAATCACATGGTTTTGACTTATTAAATGATTGATTAAACCTTGCAGATATTAACTTTCATTTTCTTAAATAATTTGTTATATTTGCATATATTGCATAAAATATTAGACTCCATGTAACATATATCCTCACACCTCCAAGTTGATAAGTGTTAACTACTTTTTTTTCCATTTTCTTTGTTTAAACATTTATTGATAACTTAGTTTTTATTTGCAGCAATATATGAAAAATTAAGAAACCAATCTTAAATGTAAAAACACTGCATTAGGAGATGAATGCATGGGTCATAGAAATGATAAAATACACCAAACAATATTCAATTATGTCGTATATGAAAAAATATAAAGACAACATATACCCCATGTATTACAATTTTTATATAACAAAATTACTTGGATGGAAAGTTGTTTCCATGTGGGTTTTATTTTAATCTGTGTTATGTAACTAATATATAATTGGAATTAGCTTTTATATCATAAGTAAAATGCTGGTATTGATGAGAATTGTAAGGTGAATGATCTGTGTGATACTTTGTATTTTATACATTCATGCTACAAAAAGCAAGTACATGTACATGTAGTAATACTTGTCATATATAAACAATGTATATTTTACTTCATGTCTTGGATTTAAAAATATTAATGTAGGTAAAGTAGTGAAATGTAGGAAGGTAAACCGTGTGTAAAGAAGAATATTCATCAGGAATGAAGTGTGTTGCAATCAGCATAATTAATTAAATGTGTACATCATATTTTTGCACATGATTTGACAGACTGCTCCATTGTTAGCTTTTTATTGGCCAACAAGCTTTTCATATCTCCCTATGGGTCATCTATTAAATACTGACAGGCTTATGATATTAAAATCTGATCAGTTGGTACATCATGGGTGGAAATGAAAAGTTCACTTTGGACTTAATGGATTATCAAAAAAATGATATCAAATCCTGTTCTATTGTAAAACATTAGATTATATTACTAACAAAGAAAAGGTTTATCCCAACTTGTAAGTGGGTCACTTTGACCTCATTTTGGAATTTATTGACATATTCAAATCAAATCTGGGTCATACCTCTATAGTCAACTACTATCTTGTAGTGTACATTATTTTTTTTAAAGATGGATACTTTAGACTTTTCAAAAATATTTTATGGTGTACATATTCATTGTAGTTCAAAACAAATTGAGACAAGTGTATCATGTTCATGTAACAGTGAAGTTTTCTTTGTTTATTCATGTACTTGCAGTTATTTTGTAAATTGCATTCATATTTTTAAAAAAGTAAGATCTTTGTTGCATTTTTAAAGGGAGATTTGATAGGCATTTAATCGAGATGAAAAAAATACAAATGTAAAGATTTCTATGGGAGTTTTTTTTCTTGTGCAATTTTATCATTTTTTAAATAAAAGTCCCTAATAAGGGAATTGCCATATGGATGTTCCTCCATTATTGTATCTTGGCTGTATTTTATTTATTATTGGAAACAATTTCAGATTTTTAAACAAAATAAATTTGGAACTGTTTGAAATTGTTTTTTTTTACATAAAGTAGAAACCTTGCTCAGCTTTTGTGAAAGCAAAAATATAAAAAGTTTCAGTAAGTTTCAGTTGCGGAAACCCTTTGTAAACAATATGTTTCCCAATTGTATATGGAGGTTGAAACTATGCAGAAACTTCAAGTTTCAGTAAGTTTCCGTCGCGGAAACCATTTGTAAACAATATGTATCCCAAACGTATATGGAGATTGAAACTATGCAGAAACTTCAAGTTTCAGTAAGTTTCCGTTGCGGAAACCATTTGGATTCATGGACAGCCTAAGTTTCAGCACTGCGGAAACTTAATGAAACTTGAAGTTTCCGTGCTGAAACCTGTCGGAAACTTAAAGTAACCTTAAGTTTCCGCAGAGTTTCCAAAGGGTTTCCGCAGCGCTGAAACCAGATATTTCATCCAGTGCTTATATCCTTTATGATAGCAAACCGTCGCATTGCGCGTCCGTTATTTACTTGCCTTGACTGACTGTCTATTATGACGTCACCTTGTTTTGGAGTTGCGAAGAGTTATTTACGTCATCGTTTACAAAGCAACAAATCAGAGGCGATTATTTGAAATAGAGGGAATGTTCTCTAGATATTATTCCTAGCCGGTCAATATCAAGAAAATATTGACCGGTCAATATTTTTCGGACGAGCTAATATTACAATTATTGACTATTCATCTATATAGATTTTTATCGTGCGAATATACTACTGAATATAACAAATATATATTTCTTACCTTATGTTGTTGTTAACGTTGTTTCTATAATGACCGATATGCCTCCTCTTGTGTTTATCAAGGTAGGATCAAGTTGTGAAATGGCCAATGCTATGCCAACAAGATAAGCTATTGACAACAATCAATACAAAATGCTTATCTGAGTGTGTATAAAGGTAGCTCGGCATACGATTTCTTTAAATCGATCCCATCTAGATCTAACACTGCCAGAAATGTCGCATTTAGGTCTCCGTCACTCGGTATTCAGACAATACGTGTTGTATATTGTGTTTAAGTTAACTTTTTTAAGTTATGGACATCAAAAATAAATTTAAAGTTCTCAAAAACGAAAAAAATAAATAATTGATAAAAGTTGGAAAACAATTCACACAGCATTATAAGAATGTTTAGTGTCTTTATTTCATTTTTACTAGTTACAGTTAAAAACATCTAACAATTACACAATTTTCATAATATTACAGACTTACATTTATATTTAAAAAAACCATCCCCGTAAGAGTCCCCCTCCCCATCCCCCACACCCCCACCCCCCCCCCCCCAAAAAAAATCAAACCAACCAGAACTATTCGTGAAATGAAATATTCTGTTAAATTGAAAACAAGAGGGAAAAATGTTTTTAATTGATATTTAGAATATTTGTGATATTTGTTTCCCTTATCAAACAGGTCACGCGATCATCATGCAGCTCAGCCTGACTTCAGATGTGTGCAAAGATAAACTAGTCTATTTAAAATTTATACATATACACACAGTAAACTTCCTTATATGTGCAACAAGCAAAAGTACTTTTAAAGAGATTTCATGAATCATTAAAGAACTTCTGTATGACCAGAATTCATTATAAGTTTATAGCGAATTCGTAAAAATTTGTTTAAAAATAAATCAGTTGACAGTACTGTATAAAATTTTATATCACCGCCATTTAAAAAAATTAAAAAAAAATGTGAAAACAATTATTTCCCTTCATTTCTATTCTGTAGAATACTTGAATTTTGATATATAAGAATTGTGCGGGAAAAAAGTTGTGATAACAAGCGGTTTAAAACAACAACCTACAGAAAAATAGAAAACAAAAGCGGTGCAAACACGGTCCTCTACAACAATGAGATATATGTACTTTGCGTCGTTAATTTCTTGTATCTTTATTGTCATTTGAAATGAAAAATATTCGTTAAATGAAAACAGAATAAAAACATTTTTGTTATCATTTAATAGCATGTAAACACATGCAATGATAAGTAATGCGTGATTAAACAGAATAAATCTACGATACGATCACAATGATAGGCAGAAGAGAGAAGAAAACAACCTACGCTTTCTACAAAAATCGTAAATACTCGACACTGAATTATCGCAACAATTAACCTCAAAAGTTTAAGCTTTGTTAAAAAAAATACGTAAACCATTAAATCTAAAACAAACACACTAAGGAATATTTAGAAGTGAAATTACCTGTTTTAGCGGTAGAAAGAGCTTTACACAATTGGATTATTTGATTATTGCTTACAAACAGGTCATTTAATCAACATAAAGCTTAGCCTGGCCTCAAATGAAATAAAAACCAATCTGCAAACACAAAATTGTACACACTTTATTTTAATTTAAAACATACAGACTGTAAGATTTGTTATACGTGCATACACACATATTTTTTACTGTATCGCGATTCCTTCACTTTTTCCAAATCATATTTTGCAATGGGTTACATATGTTGTACGACCATAAACGTTTTGTTATCCAATCAAATCAACACTATAAAAACTGTAATTATTACATGTACAGTTAAAATGTATCTACATATAGATTATCTAAATGTAATACGTTAAATCCAAGTTTAAAGTTACGTGGCCATTGCTTACACATGTACCAACATGTTAATATCTAGAATGTAAAACAACACTTCCTTTTGGATCAAATCTAGAACCCCCCCCCCCCCCGAATTCATATTAAATTAATACTGTTGACGCTTTTGTTCAAACATCATATTGGATTTTCTTTACTTTGCCTGTACGATACTCAGCTACAAATAGGTTGTCTTTAGTGTCAACACAGAGGCCACATGGATACTGTAATTCCCATTTTTCAATAAAGCGAAGAAAAAATCCGTCCTGATCTATGATGTGGATGCGGTGGTTATAATAGTCAGCTATCAGTATTTGACTCTGGCTGTCTGTGGTGATTCCGCGTGGAGTAAAGGATTCTTTGGTTTTAGAGGGAGGACCAGTGTAGACAAACCGAAGGTTTCCTGCACGATTGACTACCACTACTGTATTAGATCCCCAGTCAGATACACATATATCTAGATTTCTGTTTTCACTGATGCACTTACTACCATGTGATGAATAGAGAGCTTGTCCATTGTCGTTGAATTGAATGTTTTGTTTTTCTGAGGAGCCTGAGTAACGCACCACTTTTGTTTGTTTGCTATGATCATTGTACAATAAAATCAAAAAGTCACCAGTGAATGTGTTACAGACATTACAAGGTGTCCACTCGTGGGTTTTGATTAAAGTCTCAATGTGTGAATTGTTCACTGCATTCACAGTTCGATCATTTTCATCAGTATAGAATAGATCCCCATTTCTTGTCACTTCTATGTCCTCTGGCCTGTTCCCCGACTTGGTTTTGATTGACTTCACTAGTTTTCCCTGAAGGCTGTAAAGTTGCAAAATATTGTCCTGTCCGCAAGTCCATATATTATCGTCATTTAGACAGGAAACACTGCGTAATCCACCAGATTCTCCAGATGTAGTATTTATTTCTTTGATGACAAATGGCACAACAATAGTTGGTCTTTCTGAAGAAGAAGAATCATTACCTGGAGAATCTGTCACGAAGTTATGTTCTGTTGTTTCATTAGATACCACAGAAAGAGAGCCAAGCTGTATCGTTTCCATGTTGATCCTCTGAGAAGTAAATCGGGGTAAGGACATTTTCAGTTTTGGGATTAATTTTCTGAATTCCGCATTTCTGGATATATGTGCAGAGACAACACTTACATCATTCGAGGCAATTAAATTCTTCAAATCAGCAATATTCTTTGAGATTTCAGAACTGATGTGTGCTATTTCATCTTCCTTTTTAGTGAGAACAGTCATGAGTTCTGTATCCATTTCATCAAGATCGGCTTCAAGTTTCTTAATATTGTTATCTATTTCCCTGTGTAAATCTTTTCCATGTTTCCTAATAGCTGTTATTTGTATCTTGTTGTTTTTCTTCAACTCCACCTTCTGAACTTGGATGTTAGTTGCAATCTTTTGATATATAGGCTGGACTGTTTTCACTAATGCTTGTAACTCCATCTTTAATACATGCCTTTTGCTTTCTAAACTCTTCAAAATGTCTTCTACAAAATGACCGTGGTGTTCCTTAAAGGATATGCAGAATTTACAAATAGGATGGTCGCACTGTTCACAGAAAAGGTCACATATATTTGAGGAATGTTTTAAACATGTATAAGTAGAGCCCCTCCTTCCAAATGACACCAATCCATGTTTTTTAGAAAAATCTGAGAGATGTTCCCCTACACATGTTTTACATAGATGTGTGTTACAAATGTCACAGAACAATGGGGATCCAGTGCTCCCACCACAGTGATGACACCGTAAAACATCCTGGGCACTACGCCACGGATCCATGGTCTGAAAAAAGTAAGGCTATGAAGCTTGATATATCTAATTACCGATGTTTTGATAGTTTTTGTGACTATCAAATGCAATAAATTCAATCTGCCTTGCACAGTATTCTTAACACACGTTGGTTTATAGGCTTATATCTTAAACGATTGCTAGGTATTCAAATGTGTTGAGAAATAGCATAAAGAGTAGATGATTAATTCTTTATGTCATACATTGTTACTTAAGGTGGAAGGCTACATCGTTACAATATGTCTGACATCCGTTTGAAACGCCATTTTGTTCCGGAATGATAGCATTATATCGTGGTACAAAATAGATATACACCGTTCAATTGAACTCTTCTAACGAATGAGATGAGATAAGAATGAAATCACCAAAACGTTTAGAAAATGTGTCAATTTTCTTCGTGATTAAAGCTTTCAACTAACATTGATTATCAGCTGTTATGTACAGAAAACGTGAAATCGAAATATGTACTGTTTCCCTGCTATTGGCAATACATATTTGTCATGTCATCTGCAACAGACGATTATATGTATGTGGCGGATTATCGATAAAGGTGAGCAGATATAATATTCTCAACGTTGCAAGCAAAAAATATGATATCAAATTCTGTAACTTTAATTTTTCCATTTTATCTGCAACTCCTGTAGGGAAAATTAGCATAGGAACTGCAACACCTTCTTTACGATAATGAGGTTTTTAGCTCACCTGAACCGAAGGTTCAAGTGAGCTTTTCTGATCACCCGTTGTCCGTCGTCCGTCCGTCCGTCCGTCCGTCCGTCTGTCTGTCTGTCCGTCCGTCTGTAAACTTTTCACATTTTCAACTTCTTCTCAAAAACCACTGGGCTAAATTTAACCAAATTTGGTACAAAGCATCCTTATGGAAAGGGGATTATAAATTGTTAAAGTAAAGGGCACAGCCCTTTTCAAAAAGGAGATAATTGCGAAACAGTAAGTATAGGGTGCATGTCTTTAAAAATCTTCTTCTCAAGAACCACTGCACCAGAAATGCCAATATTTACACAAAAGCTTGTATATATAGTGAAGATTCTAAATTGTAAAAATCCTGACCCTCGGACCAAAACTGGGGCCCCAGGCGGGGTTCAAAGTTTAACATAGAAATACATAGGAAATTTTTTAAAAAATCTTCTTCTCAAGAACCACTGCACCAGAAATGCCAATATTTACACAAAAGCTTGAATACATAGTGAAGATTCTAAATTGTAAAAATCGTGACCCTCGGACCAAAACTGGGGCCCCAGGCGGGGTTCAAAGTTTAACATAGAAATACATAGGAAAATGTTTAAAAAATCTTCTTCTCAAGAACCACTGCATCAGGAATGCCAATATTTACACAAAAACTTGTATATAAAGTGTAGATTCTAAATTGTAAAAATCGTGACCGTCGGAACAAAACTGGGGCCCCAGGCGGGGATCAAAGTTTAACATAGAACTACATATGAAAATGTTTAAAAACTCTTCTTCTCAAGAACCACTGCACCAGAAATGCCAATATTTACACAAAAACTTGTATATATAGTGAAGATTCTAAATTGTAAAAATCGTGACCCTCGGATCAAAACTGGGGCCCCAGGCGGGGTTCAAAGTTTAACATAGAAATACATAGGAAAATGTTTAAAAAATCTTCTTCTTAAGGATGGATTCTTTTCATCATTTTTTACCTCAAGTGGGTCTCCATATATGAACATGTCGTAAAATTCAAACTGTTGCAATTCACAATGAAACAACATTAATAATTATGAATATATTTCATTTCACAAAATAATAACTTATTAAATGTGTTGAGACCAAGGAAAAAGTAAAATTATGTCGTTTACGACATGCCGTAGTCGGCGCGAATAACAACAAAAACAAATGGAGAGGGGGAGGCCGAGATTGAAGGGTCGTTTTGTGTCAAAACGACGGGAACGCAAATACGACTCCATAATAAGGGGGATTCGACAGAGATGGGAGAACACAAAAATAGCCGAGACACATAGCTATTCAAAAATCGCTTCCACCAATGAAACAATTGAGTCAGACGACTGTCACTCCGTTGACAATGTTCCAGTAGATCTCGAAGAGGTTGAGATTGTTTACACTGAAAATGTAAGTTCTAACTGCTTATATATATGAGAAAAATGACATTTACGCATTCTATCTTCAATAGTATCATAACATACACATTGCAAACTCTAACATCGCTCATACTGTATTAATTGTAAATTATATATCATTAAGTATTTTTTCATTAAAATTTATATATCAAAAGAAATATGCATACAATGAAGAATTTGAAGGAAAAAAAGACAAAATACAACATGGAAAAAAAATAATTTTAACCAAGATCAGAGTTTTTGCATAAAGAAATCTCAGAACAAGATTTTTTTTTAATTAAGGTAATAGACTCCCCTCGTCTTGAAAAGGACTGGAGATGTGGCCGTAGGTTGATTGAGCTTGGGGTACTTGCTGATGGCTTGTCTGCCTGCAAGAAATGCGGCTTACCCTTACAACTTTCCCACTGCCAAGGAATAACAAACTTTGGTCTTTCAGCTATGCTCAAAATACCTTGCATGAATTCTGCTTGCAAAATGATCAACAATGTTCCAACAGGAAAAAGGCATAATAAAATTTGGGATGCCAATACAAAGTTAGCAGCAGGTCAGTATATTCAATGTACATTGGATGAATAAAAATTGACAAAAATTCAAAACAATAATGATAACTAAGTTTAAAATAATGAAAATTGTATTCAAATGAATATTATATTAAATAATTGATGGTATGTATTTTATTATTGGATTATTTTTCTTTTCATGTTCTGACAGCTGTACAACACACTGGGATAGGCTTTGACCAAATAAGTGGAATACTGGCTGAGCTTAACATGCCACCCATCAGCAGAACACTACTAAGCAGCAGACAAGTAGAGATTGGAAAAGCAACAGAATGTATTGCTTCCTTATCGATGCAAGAAGCTCTAGAAGAAGAAGTTATGGCAACAAACATGTAAATTTTTATAATTCATGCACTTAAAATTGATATTATATAGGCATATGGTCATAAGTAATTTGAAATAAGTCTGAATTGCCCCCCCCCCCCCATGTACCCTTTTAAAACTACAAGAGCATGTTATAAATTCTGAGTTTTAAACAGAGATACATTTTACAAAAACATAAAATGATATTATATATATATATGGCTGTTGAATTATTAAGAAATGTTTATTATATATATTATATCTTCCCACAGAAAGAAACAGTCGTCCAGCATAAGTGTCAGTGTAGATGGGGCTTGGCAAAAGCGCGGAAGTGGCCGATCATATGATAGCCTTACAGGTAATATTATACAATTATGGAGTCTTTACGATTATCATATGGTTTGATATTAAAAAAAAATTACTGGGTCAAATGTATTATTTATATCATACATGTATTTGTAATTGATTATCGCTTTTTTCATACAAAAATAAAGTATGAAATTTTTAAATTTATTTCTTGATAAATATATTACACTTGATTATGTAAATATTTTATTATTTATGTGAAAGTTTATATATAAGTTGATATATATGTTATATACATACATGTACTATAAAGAACTTTACAGTTTAAATATGTCATTCCTTGTAGATGTGAATTATCTATGTTATTAAAATGTAATATGATTTTTTATAGCCAAAATTTAAGAACACTGATTTTCATCTAAATTCATGTCTAGGCCATTGCTCAATGATGGGTGTAGAAACAGGGAAAGTCATCGATTACAGTGTCCGTAGTAAAACATGCAAGATTTGTGAGAATGCGTAAAGGAAGAATACACCACCTGCTCCACATGAATGTACAAGAAATTGGACAGGTAATGTCACTTAGAAAACTTCAACAAAATAATTTAATTCATGCAAATATTTAAAAGCATACCTGCAGAAAAATTTAAGCAATGTGAAATACTTTACTTTAAAATCCTATTCTCTTTCTAAAGTCTAAGGGAAAAGAGATATATTATACTTTTTAAGGAAAAAAAGTTTTTTGATACTAAAAAAGAATGTTATATTTACAGGAAGCTCAAAGTCCATGGAGCCTGATATGATAGTGGAGATGGTAGGAAGGACACTGGAGAAAGGAGTAAGGATGGAAGGACTGGTTGGGGATGACGACACAACTGCTATCACGCGAATCAACAAAGAATTAGATCCAAATATCCAGAAACAGTCCGACAAGAACCATGTAAAAAAGAACATTGCAAATTCCCTATACAATCTTCAAAAAACGCATAAAAGCCTCTCCACTAAAATCATAAGATACATTCAGAAGTGCTTCAACTATATGGTTTCTCAGAACCAGGGTAGCCCAAGTGGAATTGAAAAAGGCCTGACTGCTTTGTCCTTTCATCCCTTTGATAATCACAAAGAATGTGATAAACTTTGGTGTCACCATAAAAGAGACCCAACCAGAAAGTTTACATCCCTCCCTTATGGTCGACCATTGGAAAATAAAGCTCTGCAGCAAGACCTGGAAGGCATTTTTAACAAGTTAAAGAAGCATTCACAGAAATTAGCCAATCTTGGAAGCACGCAACCAAACGAAAGTTTTAATAAAACTGTGGCATCCAAAGCTCCAAAAAATCGCCTCTTCAGCAGAACAATAACATACAGAGTAGCAGCAAGTGTAGCACAAAAAAATATTGGTCAAGGCTATCTGGTGCAGGCAAGCAAAATTTGCATTAATTTAGAAAAAAATTAGGCTTTGATTACTTTCTGTATGAATACCCGGTATATATGTATATACTAGTGCAAGAATTGGAACTATGAATTTAGCAATTCATTCTTTATAAATTAAGTCCCTGTTTTTATCAATAGGTCAACAAGAAGATTGGCATTTCCCCGGGCACCTATACAAGGAGGCTAGCTGCTCTCAAAGACAGAATAAATAGACGGAAAAAAGCCATGTCGATATCCAAAGAAGCAAAAAGAAAAAGACTGCACCTGAAAGCAGAGAGGTTTGAATGAAATATACCTTACCATTACCATAATGTTAATGTATTTGATTTTTTTTACAAATAGAGGTTGCGTAAAGATACGCTAATTAATGCATGCATGCCAACCAGTGTCGAGACTTAATATGATGACAGTGAAATGATATTTTATGCTGACAATTGTATGATGAACAGTTTACATATACAGTATACTCTTAATAATAAGTGATAATCTGATTATACCTGAATTCACATACAGTATAGATTTTTTTCATTCATAGAAAACAAATGACAGCAGCAAGGGAGATTAGAGAGGGTCCTACCTATTGCTCAGAAATTGCCTTGCAGACCCCAACTGGTATTGGTGAAATACCACCACCTTTGAGTAAACCGTCCTTTCAGCCGATTGAAAATTTAGGCATTTACCAGCACGTCTACTTTGACCTTGAAACAACAGGGCTAGGTTTGTACTGCGTGTTTACATATATATAAACACAAAAACAAGTACACAAGAATTTCAAGTACATGCAGTCTAATATAATTTTAAGATCTTTTCAGCATGTGATTCTAATTAATGTCTTTTACCATACTGAAATGATGTCCCATATCGAATGTTATTTTATTGTCTGGATGATATGCTTTGAATATAAAAATGGTAGATATTGAAACTGACATGCTTTGTCAACTGTAACGGTACCATTGTTTAAACCTTTCAGCCAGAAGCTCACACATCACACAAATTGCTGCTGTGTGTGGATCAGACAGATTTTCCCAGTACATTTTACCAAAGATCCCAATCACAGACAAAGCTACTGAAGTCACTGGATTAAGAGTTATTGATGGGAAAATGTTTCATGACGATAAAGAAGTGGATGCTGTACACTTGGTGGCTGCTGTTGATGCACTTTTGAATTTCTTCACAAAATTCCAGTCAAAAGTTGTTTTAGTTGGACATAATATCAAGTCTTTTGACTGCCATATTTTTCTGAACTCTCTGCAAAATTGTGGTAAAACACAGGAAATTGGTAACTGTGTTGCAGGGTTTGTTGACACAAAACAGTTGTTCAAAGTTTTTGATTCAAATGTTGGATCATTTTCCTTAGAAAATTTGTACAAACGCTATGTGTGCGAACCTTACAAGGCTCATGATGCACTAGAAGATGTTTTAGCGTTACAAAAACTAGTGACCTCTGTAGGTGTGGATTTGAGTGATCCAAAGTATTTGTCTTCTTCATTCACATTTTCAAATGCAGTTGATAGCCACTCTTATAGTTTAGAGGTACGCAAGAACTTGCCCTCCTTAGAACATTTGATATCAGAAAAGATAGTAAGTAGACACATTGCTAATAGGATTGCAGGGAGTGGACTTTGTTTTAGTTTTTTACAACTTGTTTATAACAGAGATAGCAAAGATGGAATATACAATCTCTTTTCTGAAAATGTGAAAAAAGCTCCACGTGTTACAAAGTCTTTAAAGATATGTTCATCTTTAAACAAATATTTTTCATCAAGTTGTGAAAGTTAAGATTCTAGACTAGTGTTTTGAGTGTACATGTACTGCATGGTTAATAGTAGTTACATGTAGCATTTGTTTAGCATTTTTACACTGATAACCAAATCAGCCAAATTTCATTTTTAACATGAAAATATAATTTCATTCTACATTATGAGATTTGTGATCATTATATAGTTACATGTATATGTACAGCTAAGCTAGATGCCATATATTAATTAATACATTTTGTATTTTTAGCATTTTTTACACTGATATCTGTTAATCACATCAGCCCAAATTTCATTGTAAACAGGTAGATATAATTAAATCCATTGTACATTTTGAGATTTGTGATCAATATATATTTTAAGTACAGCTAAGATGCCATATATAAATTGTATTTTTAGCCTTTTTTTAACACTGATATCTGCCAACCATATCAGCCAACTGGAAGATAAAATTTCATGGTACATTTTGAGATTTGTGATCAAGAAAAATGTGTAACTTTTTTAAAATCAATTAATCTTATAAATTTTGTATCAGAGGAAATTCGGACGGAAAATTTACTTTTTATTGACTTGAAACATGATAATAACAGCATTAATTCATAATATCACATTTTATAAAGAATATATTATCCAACTGCTTGTCTGGCCTTATTAATTTTTGTCCTATCAATTACAATAATATATTTTCATGTTTTTATTGAAAAATTTTAAGATGAGGAAATTCGAGCTAATCTGAAAATCTTATATGCATGAATACCTAACAATTCCTTTACTGTAAATGATTTGTTCACTACTGATCTTCACTATGAATGTAAAACAAAAAAATTCTGAATATATAATACATAGAAAAAAATCCATTAAATGGGGATTAACGAACACCAAAATAGCAATTCTTCAAGTGTACAGAGGAAATTCGGAATATATATTTTGTGAGATTCAAGCACAAACGTTCGTTTTTTTTACTACTTAATATCATGCTTTAACATAGAACCTTAAACTTAACTTGCTTTTTTACATCTAATCATATTTTATGTTCTTGAACAATCAATTTAAGATACCACTATGGAATTTCTGTGTTATTACTCTAAAAAACTCTATTTTAAGCATTGACATTTCAAATGACCTTAGGGAAAATCAAGCAAGATTACCCTAAACTTTTTTTGTTTTATTGAAATGAGCACATCTTAAAGTCTCTACATGCTTAATTTCATCATTTTCTGAATATAAGAAATATGAAAAGAATCCATCCTTAAGAACCACTGCACCAGAAATGCCAATATTTACACAAAAGCTTGTATATATAGTGAAGATACTAAATTGTAAAAGTCGTGACCCTCGGACCAAAACTGGGGCCCCAGGCGGGGTTCAAAGTTTAACATAGAAATACATAGGAAAATGTTTTAAAAATCTTCTTCTCAAGAACCACTGCACCAGAAATGCCAATATTTACACAAAAGCTTGTATATATAGTGAAGATTCTAAATTGTAAAAATCCTGACCCTCGGACCAAAACTGGGGCCCCAGGCGGGGTTCAAAGTTTAACATAGAAATACATAGGAAATTTTTTAAAAAATCTTCTTCTCAAGAACCACTGCACCAGAAATGCCAATATTTACACAAAAGCTCGTGACCCTCAGACCAAAAATGCAGCCCCAGGCGGGGTTCAAAGTTTAACATAGAACTACATATGAAAAATGTTTAAAAATCTTCTTCTCAAGAACCACTTCACCAAAAATGCCAATACATACACAAAAGGTTGTATATATTGTGAAGATTGTAAAAATCGTGACCCCCGAACAAAAAGTGGGGCCCCAGTAGGGGTTTAGATTTTAACATATATAGGAAAATGTTTTAAAATCTCAAGAACTATAGTGCAACTGTTTGGGATATTACTCTGCATACATGTACATCCTTAAATAATGTAGATTCAAAAAATTGTAACTCCCGGACAATTGATGGGCACCAAGAGGGGTTCAAAATTTAAACATTTCAAAAAACATAAAGGAAAAGTTTAAAAATTTTCTTCTCAAGAACTACAATGTTTTAGTTTGTGGAATTTCTATGCATGCATCCTTCGCTTATGTAGATTCCTAATTGATAAAATCGTGACCCCCGGACCAATACTGGGGCCCCAAGATGGGGTCAAAGTTTATTATAGAAATATAAAGGTAACATGTTAAAAAATCTTCTTCTCGAGAACTACAATGCTTCAATTTGTGAGATTACTATCATGCATACAACCTTGGATAATGAAGGTTCGATAGTTTTAAAATAGTGACCCCTGGACTAATACTAGGGACCCAAGATGGGTTTAAAGTTAAATGTAGAAGTACCGGTATATATGGAAAATGTTTAAAAATCTTCTTTTCGAGAACTACAATGCATCAATTTGTCAGATAACTACGTAACACCCTCAAATAGTGTAGATTCGAAATTATAAAAGCCGTGACCTCAATCTAATACTGGGGCCCCAAGAAGTGTTCAAAGTTTAGCATAGAAATATAGAGGGAAAATGTTGAAAAATCTTTTTCTAGGGAACTATAATGCTTCAGCTTGTGAGATAACTATGCAAGCATCCTTAAATAATGTAGATTCCAAATAATTAAAACTTTAGCACTGGACTAATACCGTGGCCCCAAGAGGGGTTCAAAGTTTAACATAGAAAGATATATTGAAAATGTTTTTAAAAAGTTTTTCTCGAGAACTATAATGCTACAGTTTGTGAGATTACTATGCAAGGATCCTCAAATTGTGTAAACTCTAATGTAGTGGAACCAAGAGTTATCTTTCTTGATGTTCTGTACAGTCTTAGAGTTATTCCTCTTGAAGTGGAACTCTTCTACGTTCAGTTTTTCAGGTTGTGTACGTGCAGTCCCACCGCAGTGCTACACATTTTCATTCCTATGTTACTATTTATGTTGTTCAAGCCAACCATAAACCTCGGACCATAACTGGGTCCACAGAAAGGGGTTCAATGTTTAAAATAGAAAAAGCATATGCTACGAAATGTAATGTTACAAGGAACTGCTGTTCAGGTGAGCGATGTGGCCCATGGGCCTCTTGTTTTTTTTATCAACGATTAAGAATAACAGATTGTGTTAAATGTTGAAAATTTGAGGGCATTAAAAATATGATAGTCTTACCTTTTAACGTTGAAAGACGTTATGCGTACAACATTGCTTATGTTGCGTCTCATTTATATTTTTGTTCAGTTGGATTGATATACAAGGGTAATATTGATAGAGTTAAAGGATAATAAAACGGCTAAATTGATTATATTCTGTTATCAGTATGTGTGTAAACATATGAATGTTTATTCAATACGAACCAGTGTAAAGTCCGATTATTTACATTACTGTCGAAACTTGTTAGTCTGAAATACTTTACTGCGAAATTCACCCTGAAATCGAAAGTTAAATGATGACTTATTTGCATCCAATAATAAGCAACAACAACAAAATTAACACAAATATTTTACAAACAAGAATTAAATTGATTTTTTAATATCGGTATTATATTCTCTCAAAACAACGGTGGTTTTTTTTTAAAACATTCTACTTTTTTTTAATCTATGTTGAACATGAAAAAGGGATCCATGCAATGTCATTGGTAATTAACATTTTTCCTGCATACCAGTGTAAGCTTTATAAATTAAATCATTAGAATGAGTATCTTCTCATTTTTTTTATATCGTTATTTTTCCGTTTAGAGGAAAATTTTCAGACATCCTTTTTAATCTAAATCTTGAACAATGTTAATTAATATTAATTAGAAAAATCTAACATTAGCTGCCTAAAGAAAGGTAAGGGAGACAGAAGGTTATGAAGTGATCATCACTCATTGTCGCATTTGTACATCTTACCTGTGTGAAAACTGAAGAACTTTAGGCTTATCTCATTTTTTTTGCATGTATTTATTAAACACAATACATTTGGATGCGAGACAATACCTCCGCAGAGGCTCTCTAGATATACATCACCTGGGGTGCCAGGGGCCCCCTGGATCTGTAATGCTATTCAGCGGTATAAATGAATCATACATCTATATATAATGTACAAAGTATCTGTTTTCTTCAGCATTTATAATTGTATTTTTCAAAGCGTGAATAGACGTAGATATGAAATAACACAACGTAATACAAGTAATATTAAAGTAAAATAAGAGTACTATTCAGGAAGGCTTATATCCTTTTTAGAATGTATCTGATTTCTTCACTATCTATAATTATATTTTTCAAAGCGTAAATAGACGTAGATATGAAATAACACTACGCAATACAAGTAATTTTAAAGTAAAATAAGAGTACTATTCGGGGAGGTATCATTCAGTCAATTGATATAATATTCGTATCAATATTGTACATATATTTGTAGAGCATTTATATATACTGTACACAGTATCTGTTTTCTTCACTATTTATAATTGTATTTTTAAAGCGTACATAGACGTAGATATGAAATAACACTACGTAATACAAGTAATTTTAAAGTAAAATAGGAGTACTATTCGGGGAGGTATCATTCATTCAATTGATAGAATATCTGTATTAATATTGTACATATATTTGTAGAGCATTTATATATATAGGATCTCTCATGATTTGCGATTCTTTTTATCACATGTTTTAGCAAGTATTTTGTTAATCCCAACTTTTTCTGTAAAAATTGTGATTGTGAGCCGCACAACACATCATTTACAACACGTCAACAACGTTACGCGTGGAAAAAAAGTTCCTTGAAGTTTAACAAACAGACATTCATTTTCTAACATTTTTTATGAATTCATGACAAATAACTGAAACAACATTAAATGTTTCTAATTTATATCTCAACACCCCTCAACTGAATTAATTATTTACTTTTTCATTCTACTTCAATCAACCGTCTAAACCTACGTAATGATTAACTATGACGTCACATGGCGTAAGAACACACAGTGGAATATCAAAAATTTATCCCATGAGTGATATCCACCGTATATTGGGATAAACATGTGATAAATATATTGTAAACAGTATCTGTTTTCTTCAATATTTATTATTGTATTTTTTTAAAGCGTTTTCAGACGCAAATATGAAATAACACATTTTAATACAAGTAATAGTAAAGTAAAATAAGAGTACTATTCGGGAAGGCTTATCTCCTTTTTAGACATGAGCTCTGATTCTATTTGTGTGGTATTATGAAGTGCTGGTTATCGACGAATATTAGGAGCATAAAAAGTGTTTTATCTGTTTAGAACTCAGTTACTGAATGTAATTTTTGTTGTGTGCGTAATGTGAAATTGATGTATAGACGAATTACTTGCACAAGTTAAAAATAAGGAAGCATTAATAAAATCCTCAGTGAGGTCCTTATCTCGTTACTTGCAGTTTTTCAATCTTAAATCAAATACAGATAGTGTTATAAGAAATAATCTCTAAACATGTTTGAATTTAAAAAAAAGTTTAAATACATGCAGACTACAAATAATACAAATGATGCAATAAAAGTTATCATATTTACCCGTTGAAAAAAGGGAGCTTTATTCATCAAATTGAATGCATTGTTTTTCAGTTGAACTAGAGTAACAAACAACTTTTGTCTGTTCGCCATCAGTTTTGTGCTTGATACTAGTAACCAGTAGGTCGCCAAAGCCCGTATTACAGTCACCGGGGGGTCTCAATCCGCGTAGTCTGTGTATTTTTCAGGATGTCAGCAGTTCTACTCTTAGGATCTGTATAAACAAGATTGCCATTCTGTGTCATTGTTATATCACATGGCCTGTCCCCTGACTTGGTTTGAATTAACTTCAACGATTCTTTTTCTAATGTTATAAAGTCCAATGATTCTGTCACCATATTTCTTCCATAATTCATCTTTGTTTAATTAGGACACACTGTGCAACTCTCTCAAGACTCCATCTCGTTAACGATGTGTGGAATTCGATGAGATACCTGTCTAAAGGAGAGAACTCCAGATAATCCATTAAGTATCCATGTTCTTTGGTTTTGATAGTTGGTATTGTCATGGAAATGAAAATCAAACTTTTGATACATATATTTTGGGATTTTGGATTTCGCAGTGGAAAAAAATGGTAAAATAGATGTCAGCTTATATATTAAAGAGATGATGAATGTTATTTCAGTTTCCTGCTTAATGAGGACTTCAAGGTGTATGGAGTTCTTATAATCGAGGCTTATTTTTAATTTCCAGTTTTTCTGTGCAAGCACAGAGGCATCGTATCCGCTCTACACTCTATGACATATATTTAAATAATACACAAGGAAATAGTGGTTATCATTTCTTGGGCGAAAAGATTAAATATTTGCAGCAGAGAGTGGTTTTAATGGGATAAAAACGCTTTTTACCGAGTTTATTAGGAATATTTCAGTGTGAAGGTGTGTTTTGAAAACCTTTGCAACATTGTGTAACTTTTGTCAAGTAAGTTGTTTTTAATGTCATTGTTTACAAATCGTGTCCTTCTTTGTTCTCCTTGGATTAACCTAAAAGATAATTTTTTCTAGACTCTGCACACAAATGAGTGTTGCACTTACATATTGTGTTTTTGTCTCTCAGTTAATTTGATACACAATGGCATGCTCTTCGTATGAACAGTTTCTTAGGCGAGGCAAGCTACTGACAAACAAGTTGTTAAAATAGAACTATCAACAGTCTCGTTTGAAGTCATCTTTTCGTATGTTCTATTGTCGATACAACGACCTTGTCAGCAAATATCATCTTTCACTGGGTCGCATTCTGACTGACGTTTTCCATACTAACTGTTTGATCATATTTTATAACGTAATTGTCTACGGACTTTTCTGTTTTTTCCCATTTTTTCCACAAAGAGCAAACGGCGGGTGTGACCGGTCAGCAGACGATCCTCACTCCTCCATGGCACCTGATCCTACATCTATCTTTTTAGAGGTCTGTGTTGCTCTGCTTTGAATTTGTATTTCGTTTAATGGATTTTTGAGATGGTTGACAGTTTGTTATAGTCATTTTTCATTACCAAATTCATCATATAAAGGTGGGATCGGAGTTTCACACCAATGACACCGTAGCACATCTTGCCTTCACCGCCGGAGATCCATGGTCTGATACTTTATCTAGTCGAAAAATAAATGACCTTAAATATTATTTATAAACGATTCTCTATAAAGTTAAATGTGACAGCTATTGAATCCTAAATGAACCTTTATTTATGAAATTTATACAAAAGTACATGTAATACTTTATGGTACGACCATATCATCTGACAATAAATGTAATATAACACTCTATTGATTAATTAATCGTTTGTTACGTTAGAAAAAATTATATACATTGTAAATACTAAACGTGACAATCAATGTGGTATATGTGTACATATTTCAGCCCCAGATCTAATTTATTGGATTGATTTTCTTTTAAACGATGGGTTCATGTACTGTCTAAAGTCAAATATATGTTTTACAAGGTATAAAGTTTTATTTTCCTGTCGTGTAAAAATGTAAATTTAGAAAATAGCTGCTATAAAATTCAATCCGAAAAATGTACAAACCTTTATTTTAACGTTGACCATCTAAAACTAGCTTGATTTTCCTGGTTAATCTTAATGCTTGAGAACACAAAATAACAATTGAGTAGCCAAAAAAGGGTTGGCAAATACTGACATTGCAATGTATTGCATTGAACATACGGGTAATCAATGAAAAAGACATACTGGTAATTACAGGATGGGTAATTATATATAAAACGGGTAATCATACAAAGGAGTAAGAACTTCTTTAGCATCAACTTCTCCCCATTAAGAAATGGAGTAAGTGAAAGAAATACACCCTCCACTCTATTTTATGCATTTGATTTTTTCCTTTAAATACTGGGTTGAATTTGATGGGTACAAAATTATTCAGCCATTTTTAAGTGGATAGTCAGATGTACTTTTTGTTTGTTCATGCCTTTTGACAATCAAATATTGAAATATCTCCTAAGTAAATGAAAACAATAATTTACATTTGCATTATTTCACAAATTTGGATTATTTTCAGTAAATATCTTATCATAAATGCATATATAAACATGCTCTTATATATAATACCAGGGCCTTTACATATGACAATATGATTTATTTATTTAACCTTATCTTGTGATGTGTCTTAATTACGTCTGAAATCTTATGAATTAATTTAAAAGACATGCATATCAATAATTATACATGTACTATTCCAACAGCACAAACGTCATTCATTTAATGATATGTTTCCCGACAAACTCAAAAACTATTATCTTTATTTCCTTTTACAGCTAATCGCGCTAACCAGGAAGAAATGTATAACTTGATTTTCATAAATAAAGATATCAGTAGTACGATGCTGATATGCTTTTTTAAAATTGGTTCCTCTTTGTGTTCATCTGCTCTACGACTTCATAAAACAATGCATACCTTCCATAACTGTTGCCATAAAAGTGTCCATGTGTTCTATTGATATTTTTATGGTGTTCATTTAAACATTCAAATGCTTTCTTCTGCGATTCATGAAGATATGAAGGAAGCAATATTGCAGAAAAATATCACACCCACGTCAATATGTTATGTTAATTTTTATCTGCGATGATCGCTATATTCAAAACCTATATGAATCATAAACAGTGTTTATTTTGGGTTTTTCAGTTTTATTCACTAGTTTTCTGACGCTACCTTGTTTGCACCTGCTGAGTAATATTCCACGTTTGTCCAAAATATCTTTATGTAGATGACAAAGTACAATCATTCTAAAAGGCAGAAGGTACTATATAATGGAAACCAACATGCTAGAAAATGGCAAGGTTTATCAAGGCACCAAAGGGCATACATCTTTTTTCTCTTGTTTGCATTTGATTAATATATTACTAGGCAAGTTCCACGATACTAGTGTTATAATGGTTTGTCTTGATATTCCTTATCCAAACCTCTTCTGGTTTCCACTTATGTGGCTTAGGAAAATGGTTGCGGGTTACATTCTTTTTTTACAGTTAGCCAACATTATTTGTACATTAATTATGTGGGGTTTGTGAAGATGTTTCGCCGAAAACTTATATGTTTGTTATTAATTGTGCATTTCCGTAAGCTTAATATGTAAGGAATAGTCTGTAAATCTCTGACTGTTGGCTTTTTCTAATATATTTTACAGTGTTCTAGAGCCTACAGCTTACCAAAATTGGATATACCGATGGGTTCTAATATGAAGGTACTTGGACTGTTTCTAGAATAATTGCGTAAACGTTTTATTCATACACAATATAAGGCACGTTTAGTTAATCGTTTATGATTGCTGTCAGAAAGCTTTTAAAGATAAATACACGTGTGGTTAAGGTACTTCACTACACCTAGACTTGTACTTTTTAAGACACTATGTCACTAGATGGCGATTTAAATGTTTTGTTATACTGTTTGTTTCAATCGATTCAGGTGTATATCGTCATAGCTCAGTGGTTAAAGTATTGGTCTTGTAAACCGCAGATCATGCGTTCGAATCCGCCTGGGACTTTTTTATGTTTACTGATGAAATTTTTGAAAAAATCATTTTTTATCCACATTTTTCGCCTATTTGACATATGTACCTCTATCCATCATGCGTTTTATCATAATCAAGCAATTTTCTGCTGATTGGAGAAAATATTTCAAAGTGTAGTGAGGCACCTTAATGTGACGTTATATTTCCGTAAGCTTATTATGTAAGGAATATTTTCCAAGTGAAAAAAATGACACCCCTATAATACGTTGATAATAACGGAAGTACCACACAAAAGTGAGACTGAGATCAAAAGTGAGCTAGTCTAAGTTTCATGGCCCCGGAGCCAGGTGTTCAAGCTTAACCCAAACTCATGTAGTCTGATTAGAAATAATATTTTAACACTATTGTTTATAGTACAAAGATAGTATATTGTCGTTATATTACACAAACTGATTTGATATAAAATACATTTTCAATGTCCTTAATATCAGTTAAATCTAATACATGAAAATAAAAGCAAACAAATGAAAACGTCATATCTGGGTTTACACACAATACTGGATTTCTTTGATTTTACCAGAGCGAAACTCGGCAACAAAGAGGTTGCCCTTAGGTCCCACACACAACCCCCAAATAGCGTGCAAATGACAGTTGTCAATGGAGCGGAGGAACTGTCCGTCCTGATCCAGGATGTGAATACAGTGGTTGTCACCGTCCCCTATCAGGATCCGACTCTGGCTGTCTGTAGAAACACCAACTGGAGTAAATGATTTCTTGTTGTCAGAGATAGGACCAGTGTATGTAAACCGGAGTTTCCCGATTTCATTGACCACCACTACTGCGCCAGCTTCTTGGTCAGACACACAGATGTATAGACTTTTTTTTCATTGATATATTTGATGTAAACATATGAGTATAGAGGTTCCCCATTATCATAGCCACAAGTTCACCCTTTTTAATGTTCCATGTTATGACTCTAGCTCAAACTACCCAAATCATAATTCCAAAGCTTGTGCATGCGTTAAAAAATTGCTTTTGCGCCGTGCTTGTAAAATTTCTTTTCTTTACGTGTTAATGAGCAACAAGATCGTTTGTAGAAATAACACTTCTTTTAAATCGTATGATGTAGATCCTCTCCATTTATTTACTTTAATCTATGCGATGTGCAAACTATTGTCCTGGCGAAAAGAAGTTCAAATGTATTCCAGTTCAGATTTTGGCTTTCTAGTATGTAAATAAATTTAAAGTAGAAAAGTACAATGTTTATTATATCTTAAACAATTATTGCAAGTTCTCACCCAATTTACCGGTAAAAAAACACACCAATCAAGTATCTAATTTTTGTATAGTAGTACTATGTTTGTGTTTGCTTTACAAATAAACTTTTTATACGGACAAAGGCATTTCATTGTTTTTGCATGATTCCAAACGTACTTTTTTGGTTGTCTCCTACAATATATCCCAGTGAATATGAACGTGTTTAAATGTAGAAAAAGAATTTTTGTAATCTAGTTACTGCAATGTTTTGTTCTGTTCATATTCACGAACAATATTTGATTTATTAATTTTTTTCGTAGACAGCTACATAAAGGCTGTCGTTTGTATCGACACATAAACCTTGTGGGCTGTACACATGCATATAATTAGGCTAAGGAACTGTCCAACCTGATCAAGTACATACATATTACTGTCTGTATCTTCTGCGATCAAAACCCGACTCTGACTGCCCGTAGCAATGCCACTTGGGTCAAAAGATTTTTCAGTGGCGGTCTGACCGGTGTATCTATATCTGAACTTTTCATCCTGATTTACCACTACTACTGCATGAGCGTCATGATCAGCAACACAAATGTAAAAGTTTTTGTCTTCTACTAGAACTTTTTTCTGCCTGGGGAGTAAAGAGATTGACCATCGTTATTGAACTGTATCGTCTGTTTCTCAGTGGGGCCACAGTAACGTACTACTTTTGACGAGTTTTTGCCACCGTTCATGATAACCAAGAGGTCACCAGAGTACTACAGATGTCTAGAACATTTTATCCTTTTAAACGTATGACTTTATCTATTTGATTGTCCTTCACTATGTTTATATTTCCATAATCATCAGCATACATTAGATCGCCATTCTTTGTTTCTGCTACAGCAACATGTCTGTCATTTGCTTTTATTTACCGAAGTAGTTCGCCATTGGTAGAGTAAAGCTTTATACGCTTATCACTATCAAAACGCAAAGAATTATCAGTACCAATAATCTATATCTCACATTCGCTCAAACAGGCCAAGCCATGTATCCAGCTATACCCAGACTCAAATGTTTTAATGGTATTTGGACTCTTTATTAAAATGTTGGATTGGACAGAACATCGACTCTCGGTCGTTAATACAACCAACTGTCTACTTAAGTGCCCTGAATTGATTTTCTTTTAGAAGAAAACTCAGAAATGATAGTTTCTCTGGAAACCTGTTGAATTCATGATTTTTTGATTTATATACGGCTGTCGAATAAAAGTCTTCGAAATCTAATATTCTTTTCAAATCTTGAATGCTCTGCTTAATTTTAGATATTGTGCTAGCGATGTTTTCTTCTTCTTGCAGGAGGGAAGCAATGTGGTTTCTTTTCTTCGCTAAGATATCATTATGAAGCTTGGAGACAACTTTTTCAACTTCTATATGCCAATCCTCTCCCTGTTTGGTAACTTTTTTTCTTTAAGATCTTTAAAATTGGATTCTACACCTGATTGGTCCATTTTTAACTGGACTAGAATTTCTTCGTATATCGGATACTGTGAAATCATTAAAATTCGTTGTGGCTCAATTTTCATGGAAATCGCGGGTAGCCCTCTCCCACGAATTTAAATCCTCAACGATATGGAGGGTAATCGTGTTAAAAAAATGTAAACTTGTACATCCGAATATGTAATCGTGTTGTTGTGTAAGTCTGAGTATAAATATGTGTAATTCCGATCGTGTGACTTATAACATTCGGGCATAAACACGCGTAAAATTTGACTCAGTTCCTTTGCATGATGCACAATTTGCAGCTTCATTGCTTTCATCAGTTAATTAAACATTCAACTTTGCACACTTTCAAAAATTTTAACCGGGTTTTTCGATAATTGAAATATTGAAAATGGCAGGCGGGCGATAACTTCTCGAACAGTTTTCGAAATAGGAAATTGTTCTTCTGCATATCAATTATACATATATCAGAGGTATGCAAATTGCTAGGATTTTGATTTCTGATTATATGTCAAAAAATATCAGCTGTTGAACTTAGAAATGTTTTGGCAAACACATTGCATATAGAGTACCCCATTTCTTTGTAGAGGTAGTCTTTATCAATTTAGGATTGAGAAATGGATTATGGATACTGTTCACATTGACAGCTTTTCTCTTGTTAATTTTGTTATTTTTCTGAATTAGTTAGAATAAACAACCTGCAAAGAGTTGGTAGTTTTTTGCGGAAAAATGTACGTAACTATAATGTATTTATACCTTTTTAAAATGTCACAATAATTTTGTTGTGCAAGTGAAAAATAAATAATAAAACAATCTAAAACTGTTATAAATAAAAAGAAGTTTTACAATTTTTAATTAAAGCACCAAGGTTTGTTAAAAATTGAAAGGTTTTGAAGAAATAGCAATGGTTTACTAGTATGTGTATGTTTTTGCAATCATGATTTCTTTCGGAAATTGGATTTCTAAAAGTAAGGAACGGGGTTGGTCAGATGAATTTGATCGTATACGAACTGGTAGAGTATAAATCATAAAATATTTGAAATACATGTATTAGAAAGAGCTATCTTTGTTACTGAAACAGTAGGCTACGCATCCACGAAATTACATCCCCACGAATGAGCAAAAAAGTCATCATCCACAAAAAAGACCCCCACGAATTTAAATGATTCCACAGCAGCACGTGCTTTGTTGCATTTCCTCAAAATCTTTCTCAATCACCTCTTCCTTTGACCTAATTAATTCAGTTAGTTCCGTTAGAGTGTGGCCTTTATGAGAATTGGACAAAAGACAAGTTTTACAAACTGGTAAGTCACATTTCTGACAGTGGAGTTCACAACGCTCTATTGGGTGACTTTGACATTTTAAAGATTTTGGAATGGTTCCTAGCTTTTGATATGGGATAACTTTGTGATCTATGAATACATCAGATGATAGGTGTTTCATCAGACAACCTTTGCATACAATGCATTGACATTCTTCACATTGTAATGAAGGATTAGCATAATTACAAAGGGCACATCTAAGATTTTTGGCGCCTTCCTCCATGGCAGAGAGAGTCTTGGTTTACAAGCCTGCACAATTTAAACAACCTAGATTAAAATGAAACTTTAAACTCAATCGTATGTTCATTATACATCTAAAATCGTTTAAGAGAATTTCAACACAACAGTTTCTTGTTTTTTGTTTTAAATTCAAATGATGCAACCGTGTTGTTTAGTGTTTTAGCTATGACAAAATTGGTAGTCTTGCGAATATGTAACCTACTGTACTTTAAAATGTTATATGATTTATTTCCATCTTGCTTTTTGTATTTCTCTGTTTTACCATAATTATTTTAAATATCTAAGCGGGCCTAACAAAAAAAAACCTCAGAGTATTTTGACTTTAGCAGTTTGAAAATATAAAAATTAAACCATAATATATAGGGTAAAAACTATTTCCAAAAAGAACAAAATACAGTCGTCTAGTATTCACAAGCAATTTCATGTCTCAAAACCAGTCGTTTAGGCTGGGTAAATGTTAACAGCACTGTTAAGGTTGCATATGCTTAAATTACTAAGAAATATGTCTCTTTAATAAACGGAATAAAAAGATTATGGCAATTGAGAAATCGATAAGCACAAAAGGCTCAATTTGAAACCCGTGTACGTATGCATGCGATAATAACAAGTTTTAAGGTGGTATGGGACACTTCCATGTTTTGGCGTATTATTTATCGAAATGAATT
Source organism: Magallana gigas (assembly GCF_963853765.1). Taxonomy (NCBI): domain Eukaryota; kingdom Metazoa; phylum Mollusca; class Bivalvia; order Ostreida; family Ostreidae; genus Magallana; species Magallana gigas. The sequence continues at coordinate 15,988,663 of NC_088853.1, read as the reverse complement.
ATATAAGTTGTTTCTTTCCCGATATTGTCACCTAACAGCGCAGTGCAGTGGGTTAGAAGGTTTACTACAAATCTGTAAGTCATTAATTCGAATCCCGCTTGGGGTTTTACAATTTTTACTTCTCCAAATATTATTAAAAAGCTATTTTTGGGTTAAATATTGTAAAATTTGAAAATTCTACACCGGTGAAAGTATTTCAATTATAATGTACTTTAATCTACATCAATATCGACAGATGTCCAATACGACCTAAAATCTTTGAGATTTAGATTTTGATAAATCTTAGAAACTAAATAGTATAGATATTAATTAAAATAATTGAAAACTGAAAAATATTGAGGATTACAACTACCCCAATCATTAAATGTTACCTGATGTCCTTGTTAATATTTTGTCTAATTTTCTCGATCTGATCCTATCAGTGGTGGAATTCATGGTCAAATGACCAAGGTGTAATGCGATGCAAACAATATAATCAAATGACTAAAGTGGGACGTTTATCAGAGTGTAAATAAGTGTATCTGTTTACATAAGTACATGTATGCACAAATATAAATGTTTTTGCACGGGTTTTTAATACAAAATCTTATAAATCGAATGCGAAATACTCTTCATTAATTTGGAGGAAACTTCAAATTTAATGAAATAAAGCTTTTTGACAATTTCCAGTTGTCATCCTTGAGTGCACTGCACACATTGATTTCTGATAGCACAGAAGGTTGTCAGGTACATACAGTTTGTGACATAAGTTTCAACTACACTTTGAACTTCACCCCGTTTAAGATTAGATTTCAGATGTAATCTAACTTTTATATCAAAGTCCATGTTGGTCAAAGGATCGGGTGCTGCCTGTCGAATTGTTGCCTGTGGAAGAGATACAACCTGTTGAGTTGTTGCTTTTGAATAGGGGGTGCCACCCGTTGAGTTGTTGCTTTTGAATAGAGGGAGACACCCGTTGAGCTGTTGCTTTTGAATAGGCGGTGCCACCCGTTGAGTAGTTGCTTTTGAATAGGGAGTGGCACCCGTCGAGCTGTTGCTTTTGAATAGAGGATGCCACCCGTTGAGTTGTTGCTTTTGAATAGGGTTGTCACCCGTTGAGTTGTTGCTTTTGAATAGGTGCTTCCTGTCGAGTTGTTGTCTATTGATGCCATGTTTTCCGTTTGGTTTCTACCTGTGGATGTGGTTCTGCACGTCAAGTTGTTTCGTTATCCTCAAATGTAAGGCTTTTTTCCATAGTAGTGTAATCAAGAAGAGAAATTATAGACGTGATAAATGATTTTACATTTAAGATATTTGCAATTGTGTTATAAAATTCAAAAAACCTGATAGATTCTGAATATTTATTTTGAAATATTTTCTCTGCGGATTGAATTAAATAAAAAAGTTGCTTGAGTGTCTGATAAACAACATATATGTAGTTTTTGGAAATCAAGTCCTCCAACAATCTGTTGGAATTCCCATGGGAACCAATCGTGCCCCATTGTTAGCAGACCTATTTTTGTATTCTTATGAAGAAGAATTTATTAAAAAAAACTTATACGTAAAAAAAAATAATAAATAAATAACTCACTTTGGCCTTTAACTCAACATTCAGATATATTGACGACGTATTATCAATTAACAATTGTTATTTCCATACTTACGTCGACTCGATACTGAGCATATCCCAGTGAACTTGAAATAAAAAGTACCACAGAGTCTGCGTCATCTGTTTCATATTTGGATACCTTACTGGTAATGGACATTGATGGTAACCCAACAACAAAACTTATAAACGTGATGACTTCAATTTTTGTATACAGTCAACTTTCCTTACTTATGTAGCAATATACCTTCATCCCCTGCATATAGTGTTTTCGTCTTTAGTTTATTCGATACGCAAGGGATGTTCAGTTTCTAAAGCGAGGCAAGCTACTGACAAACAAGTTTATAAAACAGGACTTTCAACCATCTCGTTTGAAGTCATCTTTTCTTAAGTTCTATGGTCGATTCAATGACCTTGTCAGCAAATATAATGTTTCCGTTTTTTCTCATTTACGACAAAGAGCACACGGTGGGAGTGACCGGTCAGCAGAGGATGCTTACTCCTCCTAGGCACCTGAACCTTCCTCTATCTTTTTAGAGGTCTGTGTTGCTCTGCTTTGAATTTGTATTTCGTTTAATGGATTTTTGAGATGGTTGACAGTTTGATATTGTCATTTTTCATTACAAAGTTCATCGTATAAAGGTGGGATCGGAGTCTCACACCAATGACACAGTAGCACATCTTGCCTTCACCGCCGGAGATCCATGGTCTGATACTTTATCAAGTCGAAAAAAATGACCTAAAATATTATTTACAAATGATTCTCTATAAAGTTAAATGTGACAGCTATTGAATATTAATGAACCTTTATTTATGCAATTTATACAATAGTGCATGTAATTCTTTATGATACGACCATATCATCTGACAATAAATGTAATATAACACTCTATTGATTAATAAATCGTTTGTTACGTTTGAAAAATCAGATACATGATAAATATTTAACGTGCCAATCAATGTGGAATGTGTACATAATTCAGCCCCAGATCTAATTTATCGAATTGATTTTCTTTTAAACGATGGGTTCATGTACTGTGTAAAGTCAAATATATGTTTTACGAGGTATATAGTTTTATTTTCCTGTCGTGTATAAATGTAAATTTAGAAAATAGCTGCTATAAAAGTCAATCCGAAAAATGTACAAACCTTTATTTTTACGTAGACCGTCTAAAACTAGCTTGCTTTTCCTGGTTAATATTAATGGTTGAGACCACATAATAACAATTGAGAGGCCAAAAAAAGGGTTAGCAAATATTGACATTGTAATCTATTGCATTGAACATACGGGTAATCAATGAAAAGGACATACTGGTAATCACAGGATGGGTAATTATATATAAAACGGGTAATCATACAAATAAGTAAGAACTTCTTTATAGCATTAACTTCTCCCCATTAAGAAATGGAGTAAGTGAAAGAAATACCCCCATTCTGTCTATTTTATGGTTTGATTTTTGTTCTTCAAATATTGGGTTGAGTTTGATGGGTACAAAATTATTCAGTCAGTTTTCAGTGGATAGTCAGATGTACTTTTTGTTTGTTCGTGCCTTTTTGACAATCAAATATTGAAAAATCTCCTAAGTAAATGAAAACTCAACAATAATTTGCATTTGTATTATTTGACAAGTCTGGATTTTTTTCAGTATATATCTGATCATAAATACATATATAAACATGCTCTTATATATAACACCAGGTCCTATACATATGACAATATGATTAATTTATTTAACCTTATCCTGTGATGTGTCTTAATTACGTCTGAAATCTTATGAATTAATTCAAAAGATATGCTTATCAATAATTATATATGTACTATTCCAACAGCACAAACGTCATTCATTTAATGATAAGTTTCCCGACAAACTCAAAAACGATTATCTATATTTCCTTTTACAGCTAATCGTGCTAACCAGGAAGAAATGTTTAACTTGATTTTCATAAATAACGATTTAAATAGTACGATGCTGATAAGCTTTTTTAAAAAATTGGTGCCTCTTTGTGTTCATCTGCTCTACGACTTCATAAAACAATGCATACGTTCTAAAGGGTGTTAAGAAAGTTCGTTCTGGTTGTAAATTGACAAAAATAAATTGATAAAAGCAATATTTCTGTTTCAAATTCACACTGGTTATACTAGAGAATTTTCTCTCAACATATCATCAGTTATCCTCCCCTATGTGCACTCTCTGGTGGTGTCATTGAGTGTATGTCTATTACGTCATCAAACAATATGACGAGTTCGGTAAAAAAGCAGACGTCTTGCACAAGTGTCGATACTGTCAACGAACGAGCCAAGGCTTTGGCTTTATTAGATGCAGGAATCGGTGTGAAGGATGTGGCTAAACAACTGTGTAAAAGTAAGCGATGGGTAACAAAGTGGAGACGCAGGCGAGAGCAAAATAAACAGCTCAACGACCAACCGAGATCGGGCCGACCATCGAAAATAGTAGGCGTAGTTAAAAGGAAAGTCGAGAACATAAAATACAAAAGAGGAAAATCAACAAGAAAATGCAGCAAGGAACTCAAGAACTCGTGCTTTAATGTAAGTCATAAGACTGTGTTTAATTATTTACGGAAAGTAAAAAAATGGAAGGCATTTAAGCGATCAAGAAATCAGCTTCTGACGAAAACACAACGACAAAAAAGATTGAAATTTGCTCGTGATCACAAGCACTTGACAGCTGAGGACTGGGAGAACTACATCTTCAGTGACGAATCTTCAAAATATCTGTTTCATGTTCCGAACCGACAAGACGATGTTGTGTGGGGGTCCCAGTCAGATGAGGTACCCGACGTCAGCTGCGTCAAGTCAAGCGCCAAAGTCATGATCTGGGGTGCAATGGGAGTAAACGGTTTGTCAAAGCTACACATTGTTCCATCCGGCAAAACTATAAATGCAAAACATTATGTGGATAAAATTCTTCATAAAGAACTTAAACCTGCACTGAATCGACAAAAAAACACTGGCAGGATTGATGAACGAAAGTTGGTTCAATATCCAGGACACGCTACGTTTGTTCAAGATGGTGCGACACCTCACACTGCCCTAGTAACACAGAATTGGTGTAAAGATAATTTACCAAACTTTATTTCGAAAGAAGAATGGCAGGGCAATTCCCCAGATCTAAACTGCATAGAAAATCTCTGGAGTATTCTGGACAGTGAGGCCTACAAGGATCCGCGCCCGACATCCATGGACCAATTACGCCGCCGTCTTCAACGAGCATGGAGGGATATACCTCAGAAACATTTGATTTCTTTAATTCATTCAATGCCTAACAGAATTAAAAATGTACTGAAAAACAAAGGTGGTCTATCTGGTTATTAAAAATAAAAAAACTTACAAACGAGTTGTTTATTAATGAATCTAGGCTAAAGTAAATCACGGAACGAACTTTCTTAACACCCTTTATAACTGTTGCCATAAGTGTCCATGTGTTCTATTGATATTTTAATGGTGTTCATTTTAACAATCAAATGATTTCTTCTGCGATTCATGAAGATATGAAGGAAGCAATACTGCACAGAGAAATAGACCTCAATATGTTAATTTTTATCTGCAATGATCTCTAAAATTCAAAACCTGTATGAATCATAAACAATGCCTATTTTTGTGTTCTTCAGTGTTATTCACTAGTTTTCTGACGGTACCTATCTTTGCACCTCCTAGGTGATATTCAGAGTTTGTCCAAAATATCTTTATGCAGATAACAAATTACAATTATTCTAAAAGGCAAAAGGTACTATATAATGGAAACCAACATGCTAAAAAATGAAAAGGTTTATCAAGGCACCAAAGGGCATACATCTTTTTTGTCTTGTTTGCATTTGATTAATATATTACTAGACAAGTTCCACGATACTGCTATTATAATGGTTTGTCTTGATATTCCTACCAAAACCTCTTCTGGTTCCCACATATGTCGCTCAGGGAAAATGATTGCGGGTTACATTCTTTTTTACAGTAAGCCAACATTATTTGTACATTTAATTATGTAGGGTTTGTGAAGATGTTTCGCCGCAAACCAATATGTCTGTTATTAATTGTGCATTTCCGTAAGCTTATTATGTAAGGAATAGTCTGTAAAACTCTGACTGTTGGCTTTTTCTAATATATTTTACAGTGTCCTAGAGCCTTCAGCTTACCAAAATTGGAAATGCTGATGGATATCTGTGAAGATATTTGGAACGTTTCTCGAATAATTCCGTAAAATTTTCATTCACACACAATATTAGAAACCTTTTAGTAAATTCTATACGATTGTTGTCAGAAGCTTCTAAAGATAAATGCACGTATGGTTAAAGTGACGTTTTATTTTTTTTCAAGTGAAAAAAATGACACCCCAAATAATACCGCGATATTAATGGTGGTACCACATATGTGAAAATGAATTATAAACACAATTTTCTCTAACAGTTAGAAATGATGAAATATCTTAAGATCCTTGAGGTGTTCAACCTCAACCCGAACTCATGTAGTCTGATTAAAAATAAAATTTTAACGCGTTTGGTTTGAGTACAAACAGAGTATATTGTCGTTATATTACACAAACTCATTTCGTATAAAATATACTTTCAATGTCTTTAATATCATTCAAATCTAATACATTAAAATAAGAGCAAACAAATAATGACGCCATATCTGGGTTTATTCACAATACTGGATTTCTTTGATTTTACCAGAGCGAAACTCGGCTACAAAGACGGTGCCCTTAGGTCCCACACACAACCCCCAGATAGCGTGCAAATGACAGTTGTCAATGGAACAAAGAAATTGTCCGTCCTGATCAAGAATGTGAATACAGTGGTTGTCACCGTCCCCTATCAGGATCCGACTCTGGCTGTCTGTAGAAACACCAACTGGAGTAAATGATTTCTTGTTGCTAGAGATAGGACCAGTGTATGTAAACCGGAGTTTCCCGATGGCATTGACCACCACTACTGCGCCAGCTTCTTGGTCAGACACACAGATGTCTAGATTCTTGTTTTCTTTGATATACTTGATGTAACCAGATGAGTATAGAGGCTCCCCATTGTCATTGAATTGGACTATCTGTCTTTCTGTAGACCCAGAGTAACGAACACTTCTCGCTTGTGTTTTATCGTCACTACGCATAATAACCAGTATGTCACCAAAGGGGCTACTGCAGACAGAGAGAGGCGACCATCCTGCTAGTCTGATATGCTCTTGTATTTGTGCATCCTTCATTATGTTCACCGTTTTATCGTGGTAATCAATATAAACAAGATCTCGGGCGCTGGTCACTGCTATGTCCTTTGGATCATTCCCGGACTTAGTTTGGGTGGACTTCACAATCTCTCCTTTGAGGTTAAGGAGTCTCATGATTTTGTCACAGCCACAAGTCCATATATTTTCATCATTCAGACATGACACGCTACGAAGTCCATTTGAGCCTCCATACTCGGTCTTAATGTCGGTAATGATTCTTGGTTCATCAATTAGCGGTTTGTTTGCTGAAAAGAATTCCGATCCTGGAGAATTAGCCATGTAATCATATTCTTCTTCTGCGATAGTTAACGCTGATAGAGATCCCATCAGTGAATAGATCTCTTCTTTGTTAATTTTCTGAGGAGTGAAGCGTGGTAAGGTAGCCGACAGTTTAGGAGGAAATCTTCCGAATTCCTCATTCCTTGATTTGTAGGCAGAGAAGAGGCTGACATCATTTGTGCTCATCAATTTCTTCAAATCAGCAATTTTTTGTGTAATTTCAGAAATAGTGCGCTGGATTTCATCTTCCTGTTTAGTAAGAACCCCTAAGTATTTCAAATTCATTTCTTCAAGATCCGATTTCATAAATTGTATTTTGAGGTCTATATCTCTGTGCAAGTCTTCGCCATGTCTGTCAATTGTTATTGTTAATTTTTGGGAGTGTTCTTTAAGATCAGCTTTTTGAGCTGCGAGGGTGGATGAAATCTTCTGATACGTCGGATAAATGAATTTCTCTAGTTCATCCAGATCTTTCTCTAACTCATGTTTTTTGCTTTCTAACCTGTTCAAAATATCTACTACATCATGAGTTTTGTGTTCTTTAGCTGAAACACAACGTGTGCAGATAGGAATGTCACATTGTTCACAATATAGGTCACATATTTTAAAACAATGTTTTTGACACTTCAAAGTACATCCTCGCTTTTTGAACGGCACCACTTTGTGATCTTTGGACTCGTCGGAAATGTGTTCCCCCACGCATAATTTGCACATATGTTCCTGACAAAGATCACAGTACAAGAGGACACCGGTAACACCACATAGTTTGCATCGTAAAGCGTCCTGTGCGCAGAGTTCATGATCCATTGTCAGATCTACTGAAAGAAATTTATACTATATAAAGAAAACAGTGCAACATTTATACTTATAGCGTGTTCAGTTGTCAAAGGAAATGCATCTCCTTAATTTAAGTGTTTCTTAAATTGTGCAAGTATTTTGTCATTTCACATGCAAAAGACTACTTGTAAATAACAAAGCATGCATGCTCTTATCTTCTTTGTTTTATTTAATTTTATACAAAAAAAAACAAAAACAAAAACAAAAAAACCAAACAAAACAAAAAAACTCAGCATGTATCAAAACATATGTATACACAGGATAAATGTTCTCCAAACGTTCTGTAGTATGACTGAATGACAGAGCCATGCTATCAATGTTTGTTTTTTTTAGTTTTCTTTTTATAATAATTTATTGTTTTTGTTCCATACATACCAATGTTGACATTAATAAATTTCATCAATTTATTTTTTAATTTCAATAAATAAATGTTATCAATCTTAATTCAGTGAACGTCCAATTACTTTACAGTTGAGTTATTTTTGACAACTCAGCAACATGTTAGCGGGATAAATAAAGCAAAGAATCCAATATATTGAATTTCATAAAAAAAATGTTTATTGGTTATAATAATAGTTGTAAGCTTTCTTTTATAAAATAAAAAATACACCAGAAGAAAAAAATACCAACCCTTATCTAATCCAACATGGCGATGCCATAATTCGCCTGTTCTATCTTGCCCTTAACATGTATACCTGTAAAAAAAAAAGTCACGTGGAAAGCTTGTATAAATATTTTATAGGCAGATTAAGGTAGAGGATTTAATTTCTTTTCTTGTATCATCTTTGAAAAGAAAACTTTCGAAAGGTCTTTAAAACCCACAGTTTGATTAAGAATGTTAACGCTAAACAAAGATGGCTGCCAACTCGAATAAAAAATACACGGAAATGTATTATAAACAAAGATCGACAAAGATGATTGACAGCCATTTCATCAGAGGTTATTTACTTTACGAATTTTCAGGATATTTGATTTCCTTTTATTTCTGTTTGAACAAATTTTCCCCTACTATTAGGTGTGTTAGCGCCCATACATATGTATGGTGTTGATTTTCATGTGTCGTATTTGTAGTTTGATTGCACTATGAGTGGGTAACGGTGCATAGTGTTATTAACTGAATAGCATCAAGAAAATTAGATTATTTAAAAAGAAAGAAATTAGCAAATACGTCACAGATTTGCTAAACATGTATCATATTGGTATGAAACAAATGCAAGCACGTTTACAAAAAGAACTAATACATACATTGTATGCCATTTTATTCGTTCGCGTAAATTCAAATTTTATAGATTTCTTAGGTAAGTTTTTTTTCCAAAATTCCCGAACAACTTTATTACAATATTTTTTTTAAATGGTCAGCTGAGATGGATGGAAAATTTAAGCGATGGTTGTTTGCTACTGTAATTAATGACGGACGATCGTAATCGTGAAGCTTTCGTAGATTTAATAGCTTGCAGCTGCGCCACATGGTTTGTGAAGGTGCGAATGCAAACGTGCCAACTTACAGTGTTTGGGCATTTGAAAATTCTAGATCACAAACTCATCATTCCAAAAAGGATTGTAAAATAATATTTGTTTTCCCTCGGACTGGAATGTCACATTTTCATTGGTTTAAACATAGCACGTGATTGCCTCATATATCTCTATATTTGTTCTGTGAGAAATAATATTAGGCAATATGGCCGTCTTTGGTCGACGCTTCGCTTACTCATTTCGACATTTCATAGTATTTTATACATAAACTGCATGCCGTAAGTTCTTAAAGTATTTGGAGTAGTTGCCCTTTGAAATTCTTTAAAATTAGAGTAGTTGCCCTTAGAATATTGACGTCACATTGTTTTGTCTGGAGCAGAACAAAATGGCAGCGTCGAAATTTGCTCAAATCTCTGCAGAGGAAAGGGAGAAAACATTTAAAATTGAATAGCAACAAAACATTGTAAGTAAACATGGGTGAAGCAAAGAAATTGAAAGAGTATTTGTAAGGTGAGATTGAAAATTTTGAAGAGTTTAAATGAGTTAAATTGGAGGAGATGTAAGGCATCTTGTACATGGCTTTGCGTAGATCATCGCTAATTGTGAATTAATATGTCGCTTGAAGGTCCTCGAGAAAACAAAACACTTATTAGGTTAGTTACTGACTCACTACGGAAATATATTGGGTTGATCAATCTCATAGAAGGCTCGGCTTCGCCTCGCCATCTATGAGATTGATCAACCCAATATATTTCCGTAGTGAGTCAGTAACTAACCTAATAAGTAATGATATATATACTTTAGCTTAATTGGATAAAACAGAGAAAAATAATATATACATTTTTTTTTAAATTAAGGATTGATGGATTATTTTTATATGTAAAAGTGTTCAAAAGACTATATATGGTATGGGCCTAAAATGGCCCCCTAAAGGGAATATCATTATTTTACTGTAATTCTTTGTTTTCGTTGTACATATATAATATATTATATGTGATGTTTTACTTAATGTTCATGTTAATTCTAGTGCCCACAATTTAGATATACCGCATTGTAAAGACAACTTTTTTCCCGCCATTTTGTGCATTTTAGCATAAAAGAGCATGTTTTCTAGCAGTTTTTCTTTCAGGAAACATAGAGCAGATGCTTGAACCAACAAAATATTTTAATCAGAGATGTATCTAGTTAAGTCTAATAAGTGACAAAAAATTTGTCCTGGTTCAAGCATGAGCTTTATATTTCCCACTCGTAAAAAGATGAGAAAACTGTCAATTTTCGTCTGATTTTGATTGAATTATAGAAATTGCTTAAACTTCTGACCTCATATACAGCATGTGAGTGAAAATAAATCAAACTAATATGTGAAAAATATATTTTTATATCAACTCTTCTGAATTATAACATAACATTTTATTGTACCCGAAACACTTTAAAAAATAGTGAATTATGGGGGCCAAATTTAACTCTTAATCATATATAGTTCTTTATTTGTAACCTTTATATTGGTATCAATAGTATAATACTCATACATTTTTTCCCTAAAAACGATTATCAAAATTTGACTATCCGTCTTTTTTAAATGCCGTTTCGACAAAATAAACGCGATTTTCGGAAAGATCAATATCTTTTATAAGACTTGGCATAAATAAGTACGATAAAAATGTTTGCTAGGCCAGTTGATTTTGTATGTCGTTTTAATGTCCCTGAACACTTGAGATTACAACATGAAAATACGTACTAAGGATATAAATCAGGATTTTCAAGTATATTAATACAATTGGATGCAGTTTATAACATTTATTGCGTCAACTAAGGAAAACTAAATATACTCAAGATATCATTAAGAATACTTAAAATTATGTAACATACTCTCTCTCTCTCTCTCTCTCTCTCTCTCTCTCTCTCAAAATTACATCATTGTTGAACTACACATTTCAATTTCTTTTTGTACACTATTTTGGGAAGAAATGCATAAATTCAATAGAATTCATTGCCCATTCTCAAGAACAGCTTACATGTATCAGTTTCACATATGAAGAGGGTGAGTACAAGTGTTTTGACATTTGTCCCTGAACACTTGAGATTACAAAATGAAAATACGTACTAAGGATATAAATCAGGATTTTCAAGTATATTAATACAATTGGATGCAGTTTATAACATTTATTGCGTCAACTAAGGAAAACTAAATATACTCAAGATATCATTAAGAATACTTAAAATTGTGTAACATACTCTCTCTCTCTCTCTCTCTCTCTCTCTCTCTCTCTCTCTCTCAAAATTACATCATTGTTGAACTACACATTTCAATTTCTTTATGTTCACTATTTTGGGAAGAAATGCATAAATTCAATAGAATTCATTGCCCATTCTCAAGAACAGCTTACATGTATCAGTTTCACATATGAAGAGGGTGAGTACAAGTGTTTTGACACTTAAATGAACTTCCAACCTTTTCTCAAGCTATATTTTATTACATAATAAATTATGCATCTATATCTAAAAACAAAGGCAAGTACATATTCACAAGTTTGCTATTATCGCTCAGTATTTTAAGAGAGGTTACATACAAATAATTATATAGATAACGAATAACATTCTGCACTTTAATATTGATTGCATGTGTACTATAGAATAATTGTCATAAAATCTACAGACCTTAGGCATGGCGTGTCCTGGTGTTTAGAGTTCTTCCTGTTCTTGCCGAATGTCTGGAATCACGTGATAAGCTTGTCGCTATTATGAAGTGGAATAAGGAAATATATTTTATATTTAATTTTTACGAGTTTTGCAAGCTCATGTAGCATTCGTTTCCTGTATATTTTAAAAAAACTCTTTTCTTATGGCATTTAAGAAAAAGAAAATATTATTGTCTATTTTAACAAACGCACGGTAACATAACATGTTTGATATCAAGGAAGATAGGTTCTTCCATAAAGCATGTGATATTTTCCCTTATAATTTCTAGAAAGCGAGTGCCAATGTAAAATGTGGTATTCTTTTACAGCACAGTTTTCAAAAGTAAAGCTTCGCGTCGGTTGACAATGGTTTCATCTGGGTGTCAATTTCAACTTTTACCCTCCCAAACAGGCACTATTTATATTATGTAATATAATATTAACAACAATTATTAGTGTCTACCCAATTTGACGATAAATAAAATCCGCAAAAACCGAGTCCGTATGTTTTTAAAGTGAAGTTTTTTTTTATAGCATTGAATGATTTATTTTTGACGTCGTTGTGTCAATAACTGCTGTCAGGTGGGCAGACAAACTGAATAACGCGCGTTATTTGTCTGCGACGTTAAAAATAAATCATTCAATGCTTATATTTACATTCTCTTATTGATGAAATCAGTTATTTACTTAAAAAACGATATAAATTGCAGATCACGGACGGAGTAAATTGGTAACAGCAAGAATAGCTGTTTTATAAAACCGGTTTAAACTGGTTATCACATTAGACTGTTGAGATGAGATCGACGAGCATGAAAATATAATCCATGAAAAATAACTCTTGAAATTTTGCTTTTAATTATAAAGTCAACTTTTTCGTTGAATAATTGTAAAACATGGCGTTTTGACAACATCTGTAAATTTAAATAGATTTTTTCACCGCATCACAGAATTGAATGGACAAACATAGTAGAATGTAGATATGTGTTTTTACATGTTCATATAAATCGTTTTGTTCTGACAAAAAAGATTCAGTAATCCACATACATGTAATCCCAGCATTCTCTCTGATGGCCCCTATTTAAGTATATTCCTGTCCAGTAAACGAGAACACGATTATTTTTTATTCATACAAACTTTATGAGAAAAAAAATCCTCACTTTATGTAAGTTGTATTAAAGTTGCAAGTTAGGACTAACCATAATAAGTCTAAAGTCTACAACTTTTTGTTAGTGAACATACTATTTGTTTATAACACTTTGCTAATAAAAAAAAATATTTATTTAGTTAAAGAAATGTTAAAAAAAAAATAAAAAAAAAATAAAAAAAAAATCCGAAGAAACCAAATAACATAGTCGCTTGTATAACTACATGTATACGTACTTATATGATATTACAATACGATATATGAATAAAACGAAGAATGGATTTTACAACTATGTTGAAAATAAAATTATGTGACAAGTATACAGATCTCACAATAAAGTACTGAATTAAACATACACGAAGAAGTCACTATCGATCGTTTAACATTGATCTACAATTCAAGATCCTTTTTACAAAATATGATATCTGTTTACTTTGAATATTTGATTTTCTTTACTTAGGTTTAAAAACCTCACACACAAAGAAATTGTCTTTATGGTCGAAACATAAGCCATAAGAATTTATTGGATTTTGACTATCACTGTGATTGTCATATATTTTAATCTCCGATCGTAATAATGCTCATAATACTTCAAGAATTGTTCGACATTCCTTAAATAATGATTACATGTACATCACTGTTTAAGGAAATGCATATGCAGTTTGTTTTATATATTCTGTTAATGCCAACAAATGTTGAATCATGGAAAAGATATTCCCCAAATACTGATATAAACACATGTACAATTAAACATAAGCTGCAAATTAGATTATTGTTGATCGTATTACAATCATATATTTCTATTACATAAAACAGTAATAAGTGTTTTTAAAAATGTTCTTTTTATACTGATAAGTGGTGTAGACCATGTCTAGCAAATTTGGCGCATTTAGAAAATTTGGCGCATACCTATTGTTGCGCAAATTTAAGTGCTATTACATTAGCGCATAGAAATTTAAGCGCACACAGCTTTTATTAAAAAAAAAAAAAACCAAGAAAATTTTCATGTTTGATCAACGCCCAAATATTATTTTGTATTTACTCAACTCACGTATCCAGGTAAACCGTCGATTCTGTGTTTGTTGTTGGTAAACAAGTTTGAGTTGTCGAACTTTGAATTTAACGAAATAACTAGGACAACAACAGAAAAGTTACAAAAATTAAACAGATCGAATATTACCAGCAAATCTTTGTACGAGTTCCGATCACCGCGCGCGATCAAATACACATGTAGCAGTAAACGTTTTTCATTGTACTCTCTCTCTCTCTCTCTCTCTCTCTCTCTCTCTCTCTCTCTCTCCATTAATTTGTATCGTGGATACATTTGCATCCATTACTCTTATCTAATGTGTTGATTAATATTTCTTGTTTTTTAAATTTCATTTTGTAGGTGGGGGGGGGGATATGAAGACTTTTAAATTCACATTAAAACACGTGTTCTTATTACACAAACGCATTATATATTATATATCAGGTACAAGGAACATTGCATCCAGGATTAACAAAATCGTTTAAGATTTAATCGGTATGCTTCAATATAAATTAACTTAAAGAAAATTATTTCGTTTTGAAATACATTTCTTTAGAGAATACTTTTGGGGTATTTTCTTTGACGCCGTGATGGTGTTTTATTCCTTTCTGCGATACACCGTCATGGTAGCAAGTGTAAGACACCTTAACAGGCGTTTGGTCGGTCTCGAGGATTGAATTGGGAATAAGAAGACCAATACCTGTTATTTGTTTCATGGGTTTCTCTAGCTGTCCTCTCTGTCCTCTCTCTCTCTCTCTCTCTCATACTCTCTTTTTCTTTTTTTTCTCTTTTTCTCTTTCTTTCTTTCTTTCTCCCTCCCTTCTTCCTCTCCCCTCTTTCTTTCTTTGAATTTCTTTCTTTCTCCGTCTGTCTGTCCGTCTGTCTGTCTGTCCATCTGTCTGTCTGTCTGTCTGTCCGTCCGTCCGTCTGTCTCTCTCTGAAATAAAAAAATAATAATATGTTTTTAATTTTGTCATTGCTAGAGTAATAAAAACACGCATATTGTGAATAGACTATTTTCCTAATGCACAAAGGCACACATATAGCACTTTGATAAGATAAATACTGCATTAAACTGCCTGAGAAATCTTGGCTGTGGTTAAGATTTTATTAGCGCTTGCGCAAATCAACTTCTCAATGTTAGTGCACTGACATACATTCCGAATTTAAACCAGCTTACGAGTAAGTACGTGCATGTGTGTCGCAGTAATGTCATTTCATATTTGAAGGGGTCAACGATCGTTTTTTCGACGCCATCCTCATCAAAATGGCATTTAAAACATTCTTGATTTGGCATTGCTAGAGGAATTTAAAAATGCATTGCATATTATGTATAGATATTTTTTTTGAATTTTTATCGTTTTTACAAATGCATAGATAACAACTATTGTTTTATACTGTGTACATTTGATAATTCTCTCTTTCTCTCTCTCTCTCTCTCTCTCTCTCTCTCTCTCTCTCTCTCTCTCTCTCTCTCTCGTGGACAACTTTAAAGTTTTGATGAGATTGAACCTGCGCAAAAGGTCAGACACGACACGTTCCTTAATCTAATAATACTTTTTTGCAGGAATTTGTCTTCTATTTACTACTACTATGTCAAGCTTTCTTGCAAAAAAGTACCTGGTATCTTACCAAGTATGTGTGCGGGATACTAGAGTATGGAATTTCCTATATAATCTTATTGAAATAACAAATTGATCTCCAATCGTAGAAGAGCAAAGACAGTGGCTAATCAAGTAATTTTTTGGAAACGAATTTGATTAAAATCGGATTTATTTTTATTGCAACTCTTTATTACGAGGAGATACAAAAGAGATGCTCCAGGAACGTGTCGTCTGACCTTAACGTTGGATCACATGAAAAAGCCCAACATCACTCAAAAATAAGTAATGTTACTAAAAGGATCAATGGATCCTATAAAAGAAGGGAAGGGCTGGTAGTTAGGTGGTTTTAAACAATGGTTGATTTTTTTGAACTGGGTCACGAGTTATATAACTAGAGTACAAACGATACGGTTCTCGTCGACATTCTGTGTCAAGGTTATCTTAGTGCACCATGCTTGCACATTAATTTGTGTGGTTATGTAAAGATAATAAGCGTACTGTTCATTCATTCAAGGGATGTACATGTGCAAGTCTACTTTGGGAGGCATGTGTGCATATTGAGAGCGCTTAAGTAGATGGACTGAAAGTTTGCATAGACGGATTTTTCAAGTTATTTTTATTTATTATAGTATAAATAACCTTTATCATATTCATTGCTACAATGAAAGGAGCATTTTGTATGGTTAATTACGTAAAACTTTATACATATTGTGAACCTTTTGGCAATAACCAATGTCTAATGACATTATACCTAATGCATTTTTTTTTTACAAACCAACCCTTAACCCCCTATTTCATGTACCAACTAATTCAATTTATACATTTTTTATCCAATATTGATCATTTGATCTAATGCACACCTTAATTTTTTCAGGCAACTCAGGTAACCATGTCCCATAAAGGTAGAACAGCTTTGGTTACTGGGTTTGGCGGGTGTATTGGGTCCGCCATTGCTGTGTCACTCGCGGAGGCTGGGTTTGCTGTAGTGGGCACCGACCGGAGTCTATCAGACAGTGTCAAACAAAACATGGAGAAAATCAAAATGATGTAAGCCATTGTTTAGCGTGTGTGTGTATATATATATATATATATATATATATATATATATATATATATATATATATATATATATATATATATATATATATTATATATATATATATATATATATATATATATATAATATATATATATATATATATATATATATATATATATATATATATATACACACCGAGTCCTTAATATTCTCGAATGTTCATTTTTGTGGAGTTTTTCATTATATTACCGCTCCAACTTGTTCAGGTGTTTTGTTGACATACAAGTAAAACCCACACAATTCTTTTCTGTCGCAGATTAAAGGAAATGGTACATTGTTTATAAATATTACATTTAAAACTATGCACAATTTTAATATATACTTACATTCAGATCTGGCAAGGATGTCCTCTTTTTTGAGTGTGATCTTCTAAATAGGGAGAACATTGACCACTTGTTTAGTACTATAGCGTCCGAGGTCCCATCTGGAATCAACATATTGGTCAACAATGCAGGTAAGTTGATATTTAGTGTGAGAACAGGAACCGTGCTGTTTTTACATAGACAAGGAACACTGTGTACGATACTTGACATTTATTTAATTTTGTGATAACCGACGCAAATAATACATAAATAAGTATTTTAAATACCCTGGAATAAAATTGATAGTAATGGTAAGTATGACTCATAAAAATTATCTTTTAGACACATTAATTTTCTCTCATTAACGGCCAACAACTCTTTTATATATAATTATACACGTACTTACACGTTTTTTAAAACAAATTCCAAAAAAATGTACAGCTTTATATCGGATATCTTTAGATTCAATAGCATTTTAAGGGTAGAATTAAAGCATAATTCATACTATTCGTAATGAAATGGGCAGTCAAACGCCCTATAAATGTGTCCAAAACCAATAGATCAAGTGTAAAAACCAATAGATTTCAGGCATAAAAACGACATTGCGGGTGATATATTTTTTTTCTGCATTGAACGCAACCATCATAACCCGCAATAATCATCAAAGAAAGCAATTGATTGATTATATTTACACCTTTCTTTTAAGAAAAAGTAACAAATTGATTGTAAAAAGTAAGTTAAATTCACTAAATTACTGCTAATATACCCCTATGTCCTTCGGTGGGATTAATATCCAGCAATATGAACCGCGCTTCACCCACTCATCTCTACACGTTCATTACTTAATTCTGTGACCTTACTTCGTAAGTTCGTAAAATATTTGCAGTAGTTTCCCTTTGGAATTACTTTTAAATTAGAGTAGTATAGATCATCGTTTGTTGTTTTTGTTTCTGTTTTTTTTTTTTTTTTGGAGAATAAATGTCTTAGTTGACAGACCTAGGGTAAACAAAACATTTATTAGGTTTGTTATTGAATGACTATAGAAATATATATCAGGTTGATCGATCTCTCTCTCTCTCTCTCTCTCTCTCTCTCTCTCTCTCTCTCTCTCAAGTCACAAGCGGCAATGTCTTAACTCCGCCCAGCTACGATCTGATTGGAGAAAGGTCAGTCAAAACATTACGTAGAAACTTTTCTGGAGTTAACCCCTATTAAACACTTTTATGTACCTTGATATAAGTTTTACCAAAACGTAAACTAGGATATCCTTAATTGACATGAAATTTTTTGATCAATAACATTATTAGTAAGCTGACAAACTTGCCTTCGTTCAGTGACCCGGGTTAACCGCCAACTCATCGAAACGTTATTTTAACGCTATTCTTTCCTCTACCAGTATTGTTTTAAACGCCTAAAAATGAACTTAAAACATACAATAATCTTAATAGCGTCTTAGTCAGATTTCTATTGCTTGGCAAATATATCTTTACTATATCCTTATTTTAATTCAACAATTTGAGAAACTTGCATACAAGTTTGCATTTGTCACAATTGATAACAAAATGAGGATATATTAATTGCTTTCCTGTTTTATCAACTGATCGTCTACCGACACTTACGTAGTAAGCAAATAATTATTCATTTTTTTAATCTCCTAGTTTATGCCTGGGCCAAGTACTGTACCTTATTCATAAACCATTCTGGACAAATTGATAAATTCCCTTTTTATCAAATAGTAATTTGTTCAATTATTTGCTGTGGGGTTTTTTTTGAATGTTTTACCATTTTCACCAAATATCGACGCTTAAAAATATAACTATTTGTTTTGTCTAAATAACTTTCTAACAACCCTCGTACTAATTAATATTATTAAATGTAAAACTATAATTAATTAAAAACTATAATAAATGTCCCACTATAGAAGCAAATTTGTAAACAATGCAGGCAAGTTAACATTTAGTGAAATACCAGTCAATCTTGACATATTTTCAGTCATATACATGTAATTTGTTTAAACATTACGTAAATACATACTTGGATTTTGTTTCATAGTGTGTAAAGATAAGAATAGTACAAATTTGTCATTAATAGGATACAGTTATTGTCCGCTGGGAAAATTAGTGTGAGGCTGTTCAAAGATTACCTGACCCTGTATAAAAATTTATTTTTATTTTAAAATTTGATTAAAAACAGAATTTGTTTCGATGTCGATAGTCTAAATTGAACCCACAAAATCATAATACTTAAAGCATTCATTGAAAGTTTTCACAATGGTGCCTGGCCAGAGATACATTGAAAGAATGTGTCGGGATGTGACTACGCATGCGTGCATAAAGAATCCATATTTTGTAGCCATGACTGAGCGCTGTCCAATGGAAGAGAAAACTCTGGAGAGCTGGGACAATGAAATGGCGCTAAATTTGACGGCTCCATTTATGCTGTCTAAACACTTTGCCGGATCCATGAAAAAGAAAGGTAGATAAAAGCATACGATCTATAGGCCTAGATGGTTTTCAACTTTTAAAACATGGATATTTTGTGTAGATAAGACAATGAAAGAGAGAAAAAATAAGAGAAATAAAGAGAAAGAAAATACTGACATATACTGTGGTTTCATTCATATTCAAGGGTATCAATTTTCGGGTATAAAGTGAAAATCATAGTATAAAGGATACGTAAATTCGTGGCTAATGACCCTATCAACACAAAAAGTGAATAGAAATTGCACTTTAATGAACATTTAATTTCGTTGATCAACTTAACAACGAAATCAACGAAAATTGGTATTCAATGAATATTGATGAAACCACAGTATCCAGACAGACAGACATATATCCAGATAGACGGAATGACATATCTCTAGACAGACAGAAATATCTACAGACAGACAGACAGACATATCTCCAGACAGACAGACAGACATATCCCCAGACGGACAGACAGACATTATCTCCAGACAGACAGACATATCTCCAGACAGACAGACACATCTCAAGACAGACAGACATCTCCAGACAGACATATCTCCAGACAGACAGATATATCTCCAGACAGACAGACATATCTCCAGACAGACAGACATATCTCCAGACAGACAGACATATCTCCAGACAGACAGATGGAGGGATAAGCGAACAAGGAAAACATAAATGTAATGAAAAATAGATAAAGTGAAAAAGAAAGAGATGGGGAATGATGGATGGACGGACATAAGATATACAGATCTAGAGATAGAGACAGACAATCAGAGGATATAAATGTAGATATAAAGAGATAGAGAGAGTGACAGACGGAAATAGGCAAAAAGATTTATGGATAATCAGACAGATAGAAAAATCAAAGAAGTACTCTATGAAGAGAGGTATAGAAAGACAAATAAACAGATACTTGGTACATTTGATTATGAAAATTTGTTAAATATACTCATATTAGACGAGTTTTTGTTTTGTTTTGATTGGCTGTGTAGGATGGGGTCGAATAATGATTATGTCCTCGGTGGCCGGTATGCTTACCTTTCCGTGTACAATAGGATACTGTACTTCTAAGACAGCACTTATTGGCCTCACCAAGGTATGTCAAACAAACACCATCACCTTTACAAAGTCTGGTCCAGCATTGTGTGTCTCACTGTCAAATACATCAGTGAGCGATTTCGCAACCTTGTTAACACTTATAGATATATATAAATGAATCATAAATGTATGGATATAAAATGAGAATCTATTATTTATTTGTCCGTGGTTGCTGAAATTCCTTTTTCTTCAATTATAGGCCATAGCAGTGGAACTGGCCCCGCACGGAGTGACTTGCAACGCCATCTGTCCGTACTTTGTGGATACTCCTTGTAAGTTGGAACTTTTCGGTCGTATCCGATAGGCACAAAACAACCCGAATTCCTATACTGTGGAATCATTAGCATTCGCAGTGACTCAGTTTTCGTGGTATTCGTGGACAGCTGTCAGCTAAAAACAAGTACATCCTCGACGAAAAACAAATCTTGTAAGAGTTAGTTTTCTTACTGAACTCAAAATCGAGGCATCCACGAAATTACATCCTAACAAAATAGAAAAAAAAAACAAAACCTAAAACCCAAAACCCCAAAAATGGCATCATCTTGTTCCTCAGATATTGAAAGATATATTTATAGATTATAATGTAAATATTTACGATCTTAAAAACCCACGACCAATACACACGATTTTCTTCCATCAAAGAGAAAGGTTTACGGACTCGTGGTTTGAGACGATGGAATAACCTGTGCCCTTAATTCAACTGAATGTTAACTTATATTATATATACGGAAAGTTGACTGAATGACAGATGTCTGATGTTCATTTACCTTTCGGACAACTTTCGAATTTTAAATGTTTAGCCCGGGTTACATGTAAAATTTATCATTTATTTTTTAAGTTATTCAACCCTTTTTGGATTCGTTGAAAGAAGAAACTGGACAGTCTCGTGAGGAAACTTTGGTAAGAATATTACATTGAATTTGATAACCTTTAGATAGATGTGTCTAACTATTAGATTTAATGTAGAAATATCGCCAACCTGTAAATCACATTAACACCAAAAGCCTAGATAATTAAATAATAACATGCGCTGATTTGGTTATCGTGTGTAGCTTATCGAACCATTTTGTGATCTATTGTTTCATAAATTTAACTAATTGAAGAGAGAGAAAAATATCCTGAATAGCTGATATATTCTGGTCAGGAAATCTAGATTAAAATTTAGTCTATGATTTTTTCTCTCTTTTGTAATGAAGGTTAAGAAGAAAGAAATCGTGGACGCTTAACATTAACGTTATCTTTTTTATAGTATTTTCAGGAAGAGGGGTTGGCTGTTTCCTAAATTTATCCATGTTTTGTTTTCTTATGAAATCTATTGAAATTCCTTTACTTAAGACTCTATTAAGAGCTTGAAGTCTTTAATTTAATCAATGATGTACTGATTTTTGATATTAAGCTTTTAATAACCAAATTTGACACCAGGCTAAAAATAATTTGATTTGATAGACAAAAAGGTACTAAAAGTAGATTATGATAGTATTCTTTCCTCAGTAGCAGTCATATTTTAAAGAAATCTAGTATAATTGTAAAATTGACATGACTGAGAGAAAAAGATAATGTTTTCAATGTTATACTTTTTGTTCCTTTTAGGACAATATTCGAAATTCTTGTCCAAAAAAAACGTTCACTACACCAAAACAGGTCAGTGCCTCGAAGACATTCTAATAAATGAGTATGTTTACATTTGCTGAACTTGTTTCCTCTCTTTTTCTGAAAATTGTATACAGAATATAAATGCAATTAATAGCACGACCTTGTCAACGTACAAAATACATAGTTTTCTAACATAAATGCTTTGTTTAGCTTTTTATTTTTTAAGTTCGATTAGCTATGTTTAACAGGCAACCGTTTTCATTGCTGACACGTTTTCTGCTTATTTGCCTGCTAAAGTTAAATTGTCAAAAGTTAACCTGATACACATTTGGTAAATATATAAAACCTTTCGATACCTATTAAAGAGACCTAGACACGATTTGAGATCAAATTTTTATGTATAAAATTGTTTACTAATGCATTTGAATTAGTTGACCAAAGTTTGAATGTTAGAAGTCAAGTAATGAGAGAGATACAGGGAGACGAATTCATTGTTATGTTAACAAAGATCGAGTCGTATATTTGTTTACAAAAAAATGTAAAGAAAGAATTATCATTTCTTTGACAAAATCGTGGTAAACAAGGTAATCTGATTTAATATGTTTATAAGTAATATTATCAACAGATGAAAGCAACATTTGCTTGAAACATATACCAATAAACCACGTATATAAACAATAACAAGACTCGAGATTTGTGTACAAAAGAAAAAAATTCAAACTCTGTATCTTGCTTGTACGAGGGTTGTTCGGAAATTATTGAGACATTTTCTCTTATTCTTTTAGTAAAAAAGATAAATTCTTGAAATTTTACCAAAACGTAAATCAGGATAGAGTGTATCAATGTGAAAAGTTTCTTGTTCATGGCATGAATAGATCATTCCTAGTAGGCTGACCAACGTGCCTTCGTCCTGTAACCCGGCGCAACCGCAAACTTTTCGCAACGTCATTTTAACGCTTCTTATTGCTCCCGTGTTTTAAACACCTTACAAACGAACTGAAATAAGAATTATTCTTTATTTCTCATCTTTTATTTTAATTTCAAGATGTCATAATTTACATTTTCTCTCATTCTTGTTTTTTTAAGAAAAAATCGAGTTATTTTTACCTGAAAGTCTAATTACTGTGAATGTCTCCTGCAGTCATGTTTTACATATTTTAGAACTGTTGACAACAGTTAGTGTGTCAAAAGTTGTTAACTAATCCCTTTGGCCTAATTCTAGTTAAACAATCAGTGAAAAAAAATATGATTAACTGAAGTTCTATACCTTGTCTTGTCATCGTATAGTTTTTTTTTACGCAATTGCGTTGCTTTTAAAGGTTTTTTCTGAGATTTCCACCAGTTTAATGGTTTTTGTTGCGCCGCCTTAACGTCAAAATTCAATGTAAAGTCGTTGTCAGATTTTTATTGTTTGGTAAATATATGTGTACCATATCCGTATTTCAACTCGAACATCAGTGAAACTTAATCAACAGTTAGTCGCAAAGAATAGCAAAATGAACATTTTTAATTTGATTTCTTTTATCATTAACTGTAATTCTACGGACACTTATAAAGTAGATGTTTAAGTTGTTAAATTTCCGAGTTCATGGCTGCGCCGGGTACCCCGACTACCGACTTGTTTAGCTACTGTCGTAAACAAAATATTTAATATTCTTTTAATAATACTTTGTTTTATTATTTGTTGGTGTTTCTTCAGTGTCTATGCCAATTTTCACCAAAATTCGTCACTCAGAAAAGAAAATAATCGATTTGTCTCAATAATTTCCGAACAACCCTCGTAATTCAATATTTGACTTTCAAATTTGAAAAATATTAAAAATACATATATTTACCATTTTAAACATTAAAAGGGAAAAAACGCATTAATTTTTGGGCTCAAATCTTGTCTACGTCCCTTTAACTCAATGCGAGTAAAATGTGTCAATACTTAATTTTTAAGAGGTATAACGTGTTTAATCCTTTTCCCTATTTATAATGTGTTTAAGGCATTCTGGAATCTTATACATATAATATATGTTAAAATCATCACCACATGTGTTATGCGTGTAAATTGTGTCCAAACACTAGCCACGTTTAAAATGTGTATTAAACATCGAAACTTCTTGAATGTCGCAGTTGTAAAACGTCTTTAAACGTAATCAACTTTTGATAAGCGTTTATGAAATGATATCTTCATGTGAAGATTTTCTGCATGATTTCTAAGATTTTTACTGATGTAAGAAAAACAATGGCATATTGACATTGCTCAGTTTTCCCTAATGTATTTATTCATGTGAATTTACGTGACTTTTGCGTGAACTGAATATCATGTAAGGTCAAACTGCCTGTTCTTTTTTATTCATAAAGAAAAAGAGATAGAGAAAAATAATAATAACAAATCTTATTCTCACAGATCGGGGACTATGTTGTCTTTCTGTGTTCACCAGCTGCTGACAACATGACAGGATTGACCACGCCCATGGATGGCGGGTACAGCATCGTGTGAGATAACGTCATAATTAGTGACCACGCCCCTGCATAACAATGTTTCGACAAAAAAATCGTATCTGGTTTTACCGCGAAAAAGGAATTGTAGGTAACATGTCATCTGATCATTTTATTGAGCAGCAATTGCCGAAGAGAAAATGAAATGGAAAATACTTGAATGTGAAAAGGGAAAAAAATGTAAATGACGGAATTTTAAACAACGATGATAGTCAATATTGTATATATTTCTGAAAAAGCTATTGTTCCTTTTTACTTTGCATTAACAGAAAATAAAATGATTTTCTTAACAATTTACGTTTTTGGTTCAGGGTGTCCGTTTTATATGAAAATGAGAACATTCGTTTGGTTTAGAAAAAAGGTGACGTTGTGCTTTTTTCAAAACGATATTTGACGCTTTACATGTTATATTTGACGTCGGCTACAAGAAGGTAAGCGATGTGGCCCATGAACCTCTTGTTTGGGTCAGGTAACTGTTAGCATTTTCGCTTATACCTATTGGCTATTTAACTTCAACTTTTTAGAGGAAGAAACTTTCCTTTTAGATCTGAGATGTGTATGAATTCACCACTTCACCACTGTAGTTTGCACTTAATAGTTTGTCCTGGCTATATGTTGCTATAGTTTCTGGATAAAAAAAAATCAAAAATGACATGGCCGGTATATTTAAACATGAGTTGCCCATCCAGATAAACGACAATAACTCTGTAGGCGTTTGAGTCAGAAAAACACAGATGTACGACAACTTTTCCGGCGTCTGAGTCATCAACAAAGATGTCTAGATTTGTGTTCTCTGTAAGGAATTTGGCAGATTGAAAAGAAAAGGTTGTCCTTGGTATTCGAATTGGGTAATTTGTATTTATATAGAGCCAGTGTTCTTTATAATTCTGAAATGCACGACCATGTAGGAACTTAAGACAAGTAATAACTTAGAAAGCTTAAGGAATTTTAACTTCATCTGGAAACCGATGCTGAGGGCATAGCATAAGCTTCCATAAAATTGTCTCTATAAGCTGACAAGACACCACAAATTCAGCAACCATTTTCTTACTCAAACCTTTCAAGATGAGTTAACTCAATCAAAGTACTGAAGAACTGATTTGAGTTGATTTTGTCGATGTTTATATATTTTAAAATCAATGGTATGTTATTTTGCATGACAAGTACATGTAGTTTCTAATTTGAATTACGCACATTTTAATAATATGAATTTTTGGACTTTTTCGACAAGATTGTCGAAAAAAACCCACATGAATAATATTAAATCATATTTAAAGATAAAATTAATTCAATCAAACTATGTATCCGTGATAAAAACTTTTCTCGAAAATTGTATGGATCCAAGCAATATTGAACTCTAGTCTCGTTTAACCAAACGTTCGGC
Organism: Magallana gigas; assembly: GCF_963853765.1. Lineage (NCBI taxonomy): Eukaryota > Metazoa > Mollusca > Bivalvia > Ostreida > Ostreidae > Magallana > Magallana gigas. Next base: position 15,962,360 of record NC_088853.1, on the reverse strand, counting down.
TGACACCGTAAATCTCCGACAAGGATTTACGGAGACAGCCGAGCGTCGAGTTGAACGAGACTATATTGAACTCTGGCGTAGGAATACATACGAATACAAAAAATCTTTAAATTGTTCGTACCATTTAAAATCTGACTATTTTCAAGGTATTTATAAAAAGGTTTCCTTGAAAAACAATGCTTTAGCATACATTACATTGAATTCATCAATTATTTTCAAGAACTAAGTCTTGTCAGCGGCATTGATTTGTGCTGAGGTCCAAACACTGTTTAACTTTCGGTTTGTCTGAGTAAGTGCATAGGAGAGTTGATTAAAATCAACTCCCAAAAAGTACAATTATACTATGATGACAGCACATATATCAGATTTCAAGATATGAACAATGATTATATGATTAATAATACCACATATGCAACTCAGTGAACCGCCGTTAAATCTAAAGGCAGCATCTGTTTATTGTGGTATCTAATTATCTCTATCAACCGAAACAGTAGCAGTCTACTTTCTATGCTGCAGCATAACAAAGGCGGAAACCGATTGCAGGACACTTGGGAATGATTTTGAAAATAGACTCTTATAAGGATGTTGAATTCAGAATATACGAAAACCCTTTCTATTCTTGCGTAATGCCAATTTAAGTATTGTTCCAGAGTCTAAGGTTATAACATCTTTTACAAACTGGGTATGGTGCAAAATCGTGCATTCGTTATTTTCTAAGGATTCGCCGGTTTACTACTTTATTTCCCATAAACAGCGAAGTTGGGTAAATACTCTCTGTTATTATTTAACATAGCAAAAGTGGTGCGAATATCTACTGCAATTGCGTTACCTCTCATCTCATATTTGGCCAATAAATTAGTTTGATTATTATTTTGGTTTGGTATGGGAAGAGTATGCATTTTATATAATTCAAACGTTTTTCCCCTATCTAATAACGGAATTGACAATATAATGACAAGACGATCGTATTCCAACAAGGTTGTACAAGGTAAAACTTTATAAAAAGACCACAATTGTTCCTCAGGACTTAAAGGTAAACGAAACTCAGTAGGAAAATGTTTTTGAATATTCATTAATAATTGACGTAAATCTACTGGTGCTATAACCGACGGTGACAAATGTCCTAGAGACAACATATTCAATTGTAAACGAATAAATTGTAGATGATCTCGAGCATTTCCTATTGTTTCAGAAATTCCACTAATCGCACGGTCAAATTCAACGTAAACTTCTTCGTATTTAAGAATACTTTTTACTTCTTTGAAAATGGTTTGTTGATGTTTTAATATTGCATTTAAAGATTCAATTACTTTATTAATAGTATCCCGATTTTGTTTAGTACAACGTTGAGTAGCTTCAGTTATAGTTTAACTATGTTTTATCAAATGTTTTTTTTAATTCGATTATTAGCAGGAGTTTGAATATTGTTTCTAATGACGGTAAGATCATCTTCATCCAAGGTACAAAATAAAAATAAAGCTTTTCCTACTATCGGTAATAATGCTCTTTTTTCTCTTACCAAACTTTCATTATTGGATATAGAGCGAAGTTCTTGAAACTCTTGTCGAACAAACTGTTTAGTTGTTTCACATCCCTACTTATAGTATCATGCATGGTTAACATTCTCCCGAACTGCACTAACAATGATCCATTTCTAATTGCATGATTAGCTTCTTGACTCATAATATTAGTCAATGATTTCCCTATTACATTTAAACCTTGATTTAACTGAATAAACAATTTGTCATAGGGATCTAAAGTAATAACCGTTGCTACTATCCATTTAGACCTAGTTGTAGCAATATTTTTAATTCTTTCAAAAACTACATTCTGATTAACGATGATGGTATTTCTCATTATAGAAATAACATTTAAGAAAATTATGTGTCTTAACCACCACCTCATTGTTAGCTGAAAAAGTAGAATACGTTAATAATATACAGCAATTCTTAATATATTTGTTTAATGTATTTTACTGAAAATCTTTATCAAAAGAGTAGAATCGTATCAAAAAATTTCATTGTTCTTTTTCTACCTTTTTATACCCGTCATGTTTTAATTCTGGAAAATATAAATTTAAAAAATGAATAACCATTGTTTGGCTATTTCTGTCTTATTATAGCAATAATCATAAAAATTTCGCAACATTGTAAATTCCTGGTTAACCAGGACACGTTCGGTACGTTGTCCTGTCAAAATTCTATGAAACTTATTAATGTTTTGTTCAATTAAATAAGGTATGTACAAGTTTGATATTGTTTGACAAATTTCATCTAAATTAATTTCTTCATCATCGCAGGTCATTGGAGTAGGTTTTGGAATAATTACTATGGGATACTTCTTCACTGGTTGTACTTTTAACGCTTTTATGTTAAGAACCAATTCCCTTAATTGTTTTTGTACTTGATCTTTTTCCTGTGCCTTTGCACCTAATCGAAGTTTAATAGGATCTCTATCCCTACTTTGCTGTAATTGTTTTGGAATTGTACTTTGTGTTTTTCTAACTTTTAGATCTTTTTCCCTGACTGATTTATGAGATTAGGGATATGATAAGCTATTTATGGGAGGAACACTTTTACTTTCTTTTTAACGAAACGATTTGATGAACTAAGTTTGAGAATTGGTTGTTGCCTATTCCAACCTTCGGTCATTTTCTGAATAAAACAAAACAAAACAAAAATTTAATCGTGAATAATATTTTTACTAATATTTAATCTGAATAATATACAATTATGTCTACCATAATATCTATATTTGTGTTAAAAAATTATTTGTAGCTAACAGAGAAAACAACCAACAAAACAATAGATAACAGTATAAAGAAGATAAATATTCTGCTAAACCCGTTTTCTATTTTTTTTTTCTGTTGAACAGATTTATTAATTTCAATAGATTTTTGAGTAGAGTGGTATTTTTCTAAAAATTTGAATTGTATGATTTTCTTGATTGCATTACTTTGATTCATATCAGATATATTTCATTGACCGTCCCACTCTAAATTGTATATATTATATATTTTAATTTTTAAACACTTTGACATATATGACGCAAACTTAAAATAATCTAAAGTAATTAAAGACGTTATATCTTGATTATGGGTTTCTGAGGTCATAGCAAAATGTTTAAATGAACTAAGAGGATAGAAAAAACACTGTTTCAATTGATCATTGAGTCTATTTTTCAGGGGATATGTATCCAGTGCAAAAATGGCTATTTCCCGAGCCTCCCTCTCCGAAAAACCCCAATCCTTGAAGATCTGTCGTTGAGTGTTATATAACTTCACCCACTCCACAAAAGGGCTTTTCCTCAAAAATCGAAAAACGTGAATACGAGGGTTAGGTCCTACCATGAGATGATATTGATGCCCTTTACTGCACTCTTTAATATATCTGATTTCCTGGCATAGTTCCTGATTAAATCCCTTGTGTAGATTAATAAAAATTAAATCCCTAGGAACTGATGGCAATTGAGCAGCCAGGAATATTAATTGCAAGTAGTCTTCGAAGTTTTTTATCATCTATATAAAAAATTAAAATATATAGTTAGTATCATATATATATATATTTTTTTAATTACTAATTGTTTTTAAGTATATAACGAAAGAATATACCTGAAATATTTACTGAACTATCCGTTGAATCTCAAAAAAAAACCTTTAATTATGGTGGGTAGATCTGGCCAATTATTGTCATACGCTTGACCACTTGTAATCTTCCGCATATTAGTCGTGTTCCGAATAAAGCTTGGTGATAATTTTCCCCCTCTTTTATTCTTTGAAATTGTTTACAAAATTTAACAGCTATTTAAAATTCCTTATTGAAGTTTTCCCTAATCGCTTTAATTGGGTCAATCGTTGATCCTAACTCCATTTTTCGTTGTTTGGAATCTCCCAACTCTTTACACCATTTGTTCTACAATTAAAAACATACTTATACTTGTAACATTTCCCCATCATCTTAATCAATTGTTTAACAGTAAGTTTGTCACTTGTATCCCCATTACATACTTTATGTTTCTGAGACTTTCTTAATTTTACTTCTGGATTAAACCTTTGTTTCATGCTTTTCATACATTCCGTATTTAATTTATTAATACCTGTTCTTAGTGTTATAGGTGGTTTTACTTTATTATTGAAGCCTATTTTCAAAATGTGGTTATCATGAACATTCTTAACTTAATCAATTTCCATTTCCTGTTCTATTTCTAATTGTTCTGGTGAATCACTTATTTCAGCATTTACATCTAACCTATTTTGTTCGTCTTCTGAGTCAGAAGCAGTCGACTGTCGGTCTTTATCAATAGAAGAGTCGGAATCATATTCCATTCCGGATTGTAAATCTCGATTATATATATTAGGTAACGTTAAAGTTGTATTATTATTTTGATTTTCTAGTGTATTTTCATTATCCCCATTGTTGTTCAAAGCACGAGCGCGAATTCTTCTTCTAAGTTCTTGCAACGGAATATCATCTTCATCCGAAGAATTATCGCGTTCAACTCTCTTTTGACTTACCAGTCTCTGTAATGCTGTTTCCCCTTCCTCGTCCGAATTTTCTTCTTCGGACACATTTTCCGGTGGAACTACATACTATGTTTGTCTTAAAACTCTTCCCCCAAAATTTTGTGGTATTTCCCATTCGTCTAATTTAGCACGATGAAGGTGCCTAGCATGTGCTTTAGTTGTGGTACCATTAAGTTGGTTTTTAACTATAAAACTTACCGGTCCTGTTTGTTCAATTATGCGGTAATATGGTACCCATCGTTTATCAAGCTTACCTGTTCTGCGATGATTTTTCAAATAGACAGGATCACCAACATAAAAAATTTCTTCCTTACTTCCTTTATCAGTTTGTATTTTCTGCTTACGTTTAGCTTCTTTCAGATTTCTATGAACTTGAACAAATGATTTATGTTGTTGTTGTAATGCAACCTGATTCTGATCTTCCCCCATGTACCTTCTTCGTGGTTTTAATATAGTATCTAAAGGTAAAACTAAATCTCTATTGTACAACAGGAAAAATGGAGAGCATTTAGTGGACTCATTTACATGAAACCTGATGGCGGCCAAAGTTTAATTTAGATAAAGATCCCAAGTTTGTACTAATTGTACCTTTTTAGCCAAAACATCATGAAGAGTTCTGTGAAACCTTTCTACCTTACTATTACCCTGCGGATGGTAATAAGAGGTAGTAATATGATGAATGTTTAATTCCCGGAGGGTGTCTTCCATTTTTTATTAACATTTTCCGTATCATTATCTGTCAAAAGTTGTAAAGGACATCCATAACGAGAAAATATCTCATCCAAAATTATGTAAACTATATTATCAGCTGATTTGTCAGCTACACAAAATGCTTCCGGCCAACCTGAGTAAATATCTATCAATGACACAATGTATTTATTTCCGGAGAGAGTGGTAGGTTAGGCCCTGACAGGTCAAGTGCAATCTTAGCAAAAGGATAAGGGGGAATATCCGTTTCTTGTACAGGTGGATGACTTTTTCTGGAACTTCTAGTTTGACAAATTACACATTGTTCAATGTAATGAATTAACTTTTTGTATAAATTCGGAATATAATACTTTTGATTTTTGCATCATAAGTTTTGTCTACTGCCATATGTCCTAAGTTGTCATGATAGTGTTTTAAAGTAATTTCTTCCAATTCTTGAGGAACATATTACCGTAGTCTTGGAGATTCGGAATCTCCGTATGCCAAATAATAGAAGAGTCCTTCAATCTCTAAAAACTTTGGTTCTTCAAATCGAGTAGCTTTTCCTTTCTCAATTCTTTCTCTTAATTTAACAATTTGTTCATCTGATTTTTGTAATTCTTGAACATCGATATATTCTAATAAATCTAAAAATGGCTTAATCAAATCATCATGTACCTTAAAATCCGAGTTAACAAATAACTTAGATTCAATACGGTTGAAATTTATTGCACTGACTTCAAATGTTTTATCTTTAACATCCGGTTCATTTTCATCCTTACCTTCTTTATTATCCAGGGTATTAGATGGAAGTCTCGAAAGCAGGTCTGCACAACAGTTATACCTACCTTCAATATACTCAACCTTACAATTGTATCCAGCATTACTTAATGCCCAGAGTTGTATTTTCTTGTTTTGCATAGGAGCATCCAATATATATTTTAAGGGTCTGTGGTCAGTTTTAATAGTAAAAGTGGCATTATGCAAATAATGGTCAAGTTATTGTAGTGCATAGTGTATTGCATATGCTTCGCGTTCTATTGTGGACCATTTTTCTTGTGTCTTACTAAGTTTTTGGGAAAGATGATAAATGGGTTTCTCCTCTCCCTCATCTGTTTTCTGTGTTAAGCAAGCCCCAATACAATTGGCACAAGCATCAGTATACAATACATACGGTTTGTTGACATCGGGGAATGCGAGTAAAGGTACTACTGTTAAACTTTCTTTAAGAAAATCAAAAGCAATTTGACATTGTTCTGTCCATTTAAATCAGGAATACTTACGTGTAAGATCTATCAGGGGTTCGGCAATCTTAGAAAAGTTTGGTATAAAACGACGATAATAACTACACATACCAATAAAACCTCTAACCTCTCTTACTGTATCTGGTGCTGGTAGTGTTTGAATAGTTTGTACCTTCTTCTGATCTGGTTTTACACATTCTGAACTTATTACAAAACCTAAATACTTTGTTTTCTGTTGGAAAAAGTTACATTTCTTTAATTTTATCTTGAGACCATGTTCACGAATTCGACGAAATATCTCTAAAATGTGCTTTGATGTTCTCTGGCAGTTTTTGAGAATATAAGAACATCATCAAGATACGCGGTCGCAAATTTCTCACATCCCTGTAGAACAATGTTCATTAATTCCTAAAATACTGCTGGCGCATTACTTAAACCAAAAGGCATTCTATGACACGCAAAGGCCGTCTTTTCTTTACTTTCCTCATCTAACTGAACTTGCCAATACCCACTCTTTAAATCAAGTGTTTTAAAATATTTCGATTTATGTAATAAACTTAAAATATCATCAATGAGGGGTAACGGATATGACGCGGGTGTAACAATTTTATTTAATGACCGGAAGTCTACACACATTTTCTGAGTTCCATCTTTCTTTCCCACGACTACTAACGGAAATGACCATGGTGACTGCGATCTGGTGATTATTTTTGCAGCCAACATTTCATCAATAGCTTTATCAATAGTTTGTCTTTTATTCAACGGAGTGCAATACGGTCTATTCTTAATAGGAGGATGATTTCCCATTTCAATTTTCATTTAACAGTTTCAGTATGCCCCAACTCAATATCATGTTTTGCAAATAGATCTTTATTGGCCTGAACTATTTCCAGAACGCAAGATTTATATTCTTCCGGCACGTCAACCTCTTTAAGATCTTCCGAATAACTGGAATTATTGTTGGATAAATTAATATTATTTATCTCGCTTTTGTTCGCAGATTTTGCTTTTCCGGTAACAAATCCTCGTTTCAACGCGTACGCTTTGTTAGAGCGATTAACAACTAACTCTCTCTCTAACAACTGACTCTATCTACTGAATTTTTTATAAATAACCCTGGTTCATCTTTAATGCATACATCAATGTTTTGAATCTCGATAATATCGCCATATTTTCTTTGAAAACCTGAGCTTAATTTGCATGACAGACCACTGCTGTTTGTGATTTAATCACAAGTTTTTTATTTATTCTCACCAAAGATGAAATATGAATATCTTCTTGTAATTTAACATATGTTTTTCCAATTCTTAAACACCCCAAATCAAAGTATATCCTTACTCCATTCATTCCTAACCAATCTCTTCCTAAAATGACACATCTATTAAGCTCTTCCGTTACATAAAAATTATGAGACAGTGCAAGCACATTCATTTTAAAGGAAAGATTAGCTCTACCTACAACTGATTTTTATTTATTTTAGGTGGAAAACGTAAACTGTTGTACATTTTTCTACTAATTAGTGATACTTCAGCCCCACTAGCAATTAAAGCCCTAAATTTATTATTCCCAAATTTAACATGACAAGAACTCGGATTCCCAGTAAAACTAATTTTATATACAATTTTTTTATCACATTTATTTATTCTCTCTTCATCGGCTTCATTATGAAGAGAGACCCTCAGTTTTCCTGTTGTTTAGAATGTCGCCAAGAATTGTACTGAGGTTTGCATGCATTTTGATAACAAAAAGGCCTCCTCCCTTTATACATTTCGGGACATTTTCTACGAACATGACCGTATTTTTCACAATGCCAAAACTGTAAATGACACCTCCCCCGTTCTAAATCATTTGAAATTTCTCTTATATGTACCCTGGATCTTTGTTGATTAGGATTTGATTTGTTTGCTGAAACTTGAAAAGGACAAAAGCTCTGTGCCCAATTTTTCTACACATGTGACCATGTTGATTTCGAAAATGATCAGTTTCCATTGGTTCTTCTCTTCGAAAAATGTTTGATTTAATTTCAGGGAATTTTAATAAAAAATTATTTCCTACTGTACAGGTGGAATTTTGATTAAAGGACAAGTCACCCCCGTTATCTTGAGATCTTAAAGCTGAACGTTTGCGCAAATTTTGCTCCCTCAGTGCCACTTGTACCTCAATTTCTAATGTTTTTGGATTTTCTCTCAAAACTTTCATTCTCAAAAAATCAAATAATAACCCATCAGTGAAAATGTCAACCAACTGTTTTTGAATAATTTCGTGTTCCAAATTTTTAGACGTGTATGCATCTTCCGCAACTTGTAAAATTCTTTCGGCAAATATTTGTACACTCTCATTGGAATTTTGTCTCATCTTTCTCAGGATTGCCAATGCATGCTGTGAATCTGTTATTTTAGCAAATCTATTTTTTAAAAACTGTTTTAAATCATTCCAGCTAGGTAATTCACCCGAAGCTTCTATTTCTGTCAAATATTTTTTAATAAAATCTCCCACAGACCCTTTACAAGTTACATATGCTATTTTTGGAATATCTTCATTATTCATATCAGACATTTTTGCATATTTTTCTGTCTTTTATCCATTGTTTAAATTTTTCTGGATCCCCCTCAAAGATTGTAATAATTTGATAAATAGGAATAGCAATTGCAGCAGTTACTGATTTAACCTGATTTAAAATAGAATTCATCCATTCTTTAATATTTGTATCTTCCTCATCATTCCTTACACTTCCTTTTCCACTTGTAGACGGAAAGCAATTTGAAATCATTCCACCATTACATTGATCATCCAAAATTTCAGTTTCTGATATTTGATTTGTTAAATCATCTATTGCTTTTGATAACTCATCCCCAAAAGATGGTACTTTCGCCATTTAAATTTGACTTTAAAATTCAATTCTTAAAAAAAAAATTAGAATTTCAAGTAAAGTGGTCAGCTAAAATAAACTAGGTAGAACAGAAAAACAGTATCTCACCTTTTTGTTTCTACAAGGTCTGTCTAAATGTACTTCGCCAATCCTGGTCAATCACGGCACCAAACTGACTAAGTAGATGTAAGCCAATAAGAGAAATAAAACGTCCTTTCCAGAAGTTTATTTGGTACAGGTCCAGATTGTATGGAGGATCGTATAGTGGCTTCCCTAAATAGATGTACATCCTGGTTTTGTTTACACTGTCCTAAATCCGATTAACAGGTTGTTTACTACTTCAGAAATGTCTCGGAAAAGTCTTACACTTTCACATCCCGATCAGATTCTAGGTCAATGTACTTAATAGTAAGTACATTGTAAAAGGTCAATATATTATATCGTATATATATTATAAAAAATGATCAACATGTTTATTATTATTAGATTAAAATAATTGTCTCAAACCCTATTGGTTTACACTAATTTTATAAATTGTTTTCCTATTACATATTAAAGAGACATTTTTAAACAAGTAAACATATAAACATCCAAACTATAATACATTCATACAATATATGTATAGAATGTTCTTCAAAATAAAATGTTATAAAAATGAAAGTAACAATGGAACAATGTAGTGAATCTGAGGTACATGTAGAAAGTATATATAATGTCATAGACTATTCAATCTGAGCAAAAACCCCCCATATTTTGGTAAGAGCTATTACCATTCTTGTCATACATATATATTGTTCAACTTTTTTGTAATACAAAACATTATTTTTGGCACTGTGATAAAATATGATATTTGATTACAACATGATCACTTTTTGTATATATATCTATTAGTGATCATTAAAACAAGGTAAAAATATTATGAAATATGCAGCTATCGATAATAACATTAATTATCGTGATGTCTTTATCAACATTTAAGAAACTCTTTATCCATTCTACGAGTTTATTCCATAATTCATCAACATAAAAACATTCTCAGAATGAGTGTGTCAGAGTTTCAACATGAGCATTACAAAATGAGGATAGTTCTGCATTAATAGTTTTCATTTTTGATAGGAGGGAATTGGTAGCTAATAATCGATTAAGTATGCGATACTGGAACCATCTTAACTAGTTGACTTTTGTTAAATGAAAAACCAGTTTTGAACCACCATATTGCTAGTTTTCGTTATGTTCTTATTGACATATTGTCTTTTTTTTCCAGCTCACAGATGGCTGAGAAATAGTTTAGCGTTGTAAAAACGTACAGAATACCTTGTAAAATAGTCTGATTTAAACCAACCCCATTTCTAAAGCGCTAAGCATAGTGTAGTAGCGTTTTCTTTATATAAATGAAAACTCCACGTCTCAGATTCGATGGATTTATTATAATTTCATTATGAACCCTGATTATGGACCAGGGTTCCAATAAGGTGCATGGCCCGATTAATGGGCGAAAATACTGAATGGCCAATAGCCAATCGATGTCCTGGAGTCTTTCGTAATTAATTAATGTATATATATATAGTCAAATAACCCAGGAACCAAAATTGACCTCACAACTGGCTGAAAATATTTCTCGCTCTGACTGACCAGTACAAAGAACTTGGCGGGAATCTCCCTCAACCAATGGAAATCAAGGATTTCAATAACTAGCCTCAGGGCTTATATGTACAAATAAAATAAAAACCAAAAGTATTGTAATCTTTTATTTATTATGGAAAATCAAGAGGCGCAGAAAATTACCGGTAACACGATGTATGCAACGGATACACGCAAATAATATACGCCGATATTAAATTGCCGAATTAATAATTTTGTGTTGTATAATATGACAAATTAAATTAAACTAATAAAACACACTATCACAATAGCAAAGCGCTTTATTGTCGTTAGACTTCTACCTCCAGTGCATCAAATAACCGCCCCCTATGAGCAGAAATATACACTATTCAAACTGGGAACCAGTTTCAGGGGTTTACGCACATAGTTGCTTGGACTATTGTGAATATAAAGTTCGAGCTATTGTGAATCCAGAGTGCAGGGCTTAGGAACATCATTGCAGGGGCTGCCAAGCAGTGATGAAATAAACAAAAGCTGATATATATATAAAAATAAACGATTCTTTCTGACTAAGTAAATTTCCTTCATAACCAAGCTAGGTTAGCGCCTTTCAGTACTATCAGTACTTTGATTATTACAGTGGACAGGGTCTGACCGTTAACAATGAGGTCAGCAGGACACGACCTTTACTTCTGGCTATTCAGGGAAGGGTTGATACCTGTCAGACCCTGACGAGTGAAAGGAGAAAGGGAATGGTTTTAATTAGACTGCTTGTACAAGAAACTCTGAAAAGAAGTATCCCGATGAGTTAAACCAAATTTTGGAGTTTGCAGGTGAAACAGAATCACAGGTAAAAACTACATATATTGCCTTTATATCTGTATAATTTCACGTCAAAGTGTTATAATATGTACGCTACATATTTTTCGTTCATTTTCATTAAGTATTCAACGAAATTAAATCAAATAAAAATTTTAAAAGAGCAAGTTGAATTATTAATTTTATACAATACAGCACTAATGAGAAGCGCGGTGCATAGTGTGACTTTACCTTTGGTCAAACCCTTGTACACAACACCAAGGTTTGTTTGTTTAAACTGGGTCACGAGTTATTTATAGAAGGTAAATCTAGACATGTAAACTTGTAAATCGGAATATGTGTTGGTGGTGTGTGTTTAAGTATGAATGTGTGCGTTATTCTTATCGTATGACCTATAAAACTGGATATACACACTCTAGAGTTCTACAGATGGACATTTGCAGCTTAAAATGTTGTTTGCTATTTACGTGTAACCTGCCACTTAATATGCATTGTATATCTGCATTCTCTGCATTTCTATCTGCGGTTTTTGAAATAGCACAGCTGACATGTTACAACTCATGTACTGGCGATTAGAGTCTCTTTCCCTCGGTATCGTATTTTTTGTTAATAGATAAATCATTAATATATTCATCAGTTTTAACATTAATTTGTTGATTACCGGGCATTTACCGTGTCTTGTTTACCAAAAGAATGTGAGCAAAAAAGGTAAATAAAATATAAACACGTGAGCCAGCATTTGTAAAACGTGAGCTAAATCGAATGCACACATTAAAGAGCGGACACTTGTCCAACAAAATGATAAATATCGTCATCAAAAGCTTTTAACTTAATGTGTGTATCCAGTGATGTACTTATTGTAATACATATGTTACATATAAATGCATAGTTTAACAGAATAACAAAAACTAATAGTCATAATTTGACTATACACGCGATGCTATTTCAGGTAAGAGAAGAAATGACGGGTTGCATATAAGTGTGCTCTGTGTATTCTTACAAGTACAGAAAATCGTAGAATCAATAAAACCCGTGTCGAAAAACTTTATAACAATCGATTTGAAGATTTCTAAACTGAAATTCATTGTTTATCTTAACATTAAGTGCATGCATTTTTAAATCGTCTATTCACCAGGGTAATTTATTCGGCAACAGAACTAGTACTTACGCAATAAAGAATGATCATTAGAATTATGAATACAGAAAAATGTTTGTAAAAATTACAACTAGCCGGAAATCAAGACAACGATAAAGGAAACTAAAGATATATCAGAATAAAGTCGGAGCAATTTTTCACAGCAATTTTAAATGGGTAAGAAATATTTCATGACTTCAATAGAAGTACATGCATAGAAAAAAAATTATGATGCTTGTTAGAGTTATATCGACAAATAGCTGAATAAACAAACATTTATAGGATTAAAGTCAAACAGTTCTTTTAATCTATCGTAATAATACATTTATCTAAAATTGAATATGAATAATAACAGACTAATCAAAATTTAAACTTCCCTCCGCTTCCCGGTTTTCAATGAGTACACGTTTAACGAAACGTATCAAAAACGAGGGAACAGATGGAAGTTCTGATTTTAATTAGATTGAAATACATTTGTAATATATATCCTATAAATAAAGAAAAATGCTTGTTATAATTACCACATTGTTGTTGTCAATCGGGGAAAAAATAAACAAAATTATACCGAGCTGCCATTGAACTCTAATCTATGACGTCACACCATTTATCCCGTTTGTTTTATCAACATAGCATCAGTATTAGCAAATCATGATATTCGCTTTAAATAACAAGTTCTGGAGAATTTGAAACGATATCGATTTGAGATCGTTCTTTTACCTTTGACTTTTCACTAAATTACAAACCAACCTCAAAAGGAGCATGTTCGTTGAAATCTTTGAAAAATCGTTGAAAAGGTTAGCAGCTGTCATTTATTTAAACCTAAACATTAACACTTTTGTTTAGTCCATTACTTGAGTACTGTGTACATTGTACCTGTATACGTAAACCAAAACGGAATAGATGGTGTGACGTCAAAATGATTAATTGTTTTTGTTTTTAATACGAAAGAGTTCCTCATCATGTCAGCCTCCAGTGAATACGATTTCTCTAACTTCAAACGTGCATTAATTAAAAGCTTAATCATGTAGTTTATTTTCAAAACAGCATAACTACATGTGATAATTCAAACTACTTTATTAATATAAATGAAATATAAGTTTAACTTTCCTTCCGTTATAATTTATACAATAAGACTATAAACGGTTCTCTTCAACAGTATGGTTCAATGTCAGGGATATCTTGATGCACTGTACTTGCATATTCTTCTGTTTGTTTATGCAAAGAATGTCAGCATACCGTTCATGAATTCAGGCGATGTATAAGTGCAAGTCTACTTTCGGGCATGTGTGCATATTGATAGCGCTTAACTAGATGCGCTGAAGGTTTAGCTGGTCGGATTATCAAGTTCTTTTTATCTGTTATTGTATAAATGACCTACACTATATTCATTGATACAATTATAGAAGCATTGTTATGGTTGATAACATAAAACTTTATACATAGTGTGCACCTTTTTGCAATAACCAATGTCTAATGACACTATAGCTTATGTGTTTTTTACACCCCAACCCTTAACCCCACCCCACCCCTCTTTCATGTAACAAATTATTCGATTTTTAGATTTTTTTTATCTGTTATTTTTGATCTGATGCAAACCCTAGATTCTTTTAGGCGACCATGTCCCAGAAAGGTAGAACAGCTTTAGTTACCGGGTTTGGCGGGTGTATTGGGTCTGCCATTGCTGTGTCACTCGCGGAGGCTGGGTTTGGTGTAGTGGGCACCGACCGGAGTCTATCAGACAGTGTCAAACAAAACATGGAGAAAATCAAAAAGATGTAAGCCAGTGTTTAGTGTATATGTATGCCGAGTCATGTAATTCGCGATGGTTCAGTTTTTGTGGATGTTTTTCCTTGATCCATTTGTCATTACATAACAGCCCCAACGTGTTCAAATATTTTGTTGACATACACGTAAAACCCGCACAATTATGTCCTGTCGCAGATTAAATAAAATGGTACATTGTTGATTAGTATTACTTTTAGAATTATACTAAAATGTTTATACATTTAAATTCAGATCTGGCAAGGATGCTCTCTTCTTTGAGTGTGATCTACTAAATAGGGCGAGCATTGACCACTTGTTTAGTACTATAGCGTCCAAAGTCCCATCCGGAATCGACATATTGGTAAACAATGCAGGTGAGTTGATACTGAGTGAGAGAACAGCAGCAGTATTGGTTTTTACATAGATAAGGAACAATTTGTACGATACTTGACATTTATTTAATTTTGTGATAACAGATGCAATACATTCCTTAAAAAAGTAAATACCCAGAAATGAAATGATAACAATGGTATGTATAAGGTATGGTATACATTAACAAATCACGAGGCTCTCGTATATTTTTATATCTAATTTGGAACAAAAAACCATAAAGTTCTATGTCGATAGTTTTAATCAAACCTATAGTCTTCCTCATGCACACACGCGTGCCAAAACGCCGACTAAAAATGAACTTTAAATTTTCCGATGGTAAAAATTTACCACACAAATTTATTCACTGAGAGTCTTCACAATGATGCCCGATTAGAGAAATACATTGAGAGAATGTTTCAAAATACGAATGCGCGTGCGTGCATAAAGAGTACTCAGGTCTTCATCCGTATTTTTCAGCCTTGACTGAGCGCCGTACAATGGAAGAGAAAACTGTGGAGACCTGGGATAATGAAATGGCGGTAAATCTGACGGCTCCATTTCTCCTGTCCAAACACTTCGTCAAATCCATGAAAGAGAAAGGTATATAATAGCTTAAGACCTGTACGCTAAGATGTAAATGAAACTTTAAAAACCAGAAAGAGAGACAGATAAGCAGACAGATAGGCAGACAGACAGACAGACATAGAGAGATAAAGCGACAGACAAAAGAAATATAGATATCATACATACAGACAAACAGACAGACGGACACACTGGTATGCAAACAGACAACTGACATACAGACAGACGGACAGAGACAAGTCAGACACAAAGAAAGAAAGAGAGGAGAGAGATAGACAGATACGAGATGGAACTAACAAATGATGATTTGTTACATGTTGTCATAATAGAGGAATTTTTGCTTCGTTTTGATTCGCTGTGTAGGATGGGGCCGAATTATAAACATGTCATCGACGAACGGACTACTCACCTGGCCATGTTTAATCGGGTACTGCACTTCTAAGACAGGACTTGTTGGCCTCACTAAGGTATGTCAAACTTTCACCATTAGCTTTACAAGGTCTTGTAGATTTTTGTTTTGTATGCACAAGTTAAATCTGGTCCTGGACCAGCATTGATTCACGCGTTTTATGTCTCATTGACGAATGGATTCTTTCAAAAACTTCATTAATTTCCAAAGACATATATAGAATTACTGAAATGTTACGGACATGTATAAAAATATAAATAAATGTATGAATATGGATTCAAAATTAATTTGTCAATGCAAGCTGAGATTGTTTTTTTTTCCAATTTAGGCCATAGCAGCGGAAATGGCCCCGCACGGGGTGACTTGCAACGCCATCTGTCCCTATGTTGTTGATACTCCTTGTAAGTTAAAACTTCTCGGGAATTTCCGTTAAGCGCAAAACAACCCAAATTCCCATATGATATATGATATCACCTTATTCCTTATACTTTGAAAGATATATTTATAGATTTTAATGTTTACTATCTAAAAAACAATATTGCCTGTTGACAACTATTTGTTAAAAGGTTTCAATCCTGTCACATTTTCAATGGTTGAATCGAGTTTTGTCAGACATTATTTCCACACTAAGACAGAGTGAACTCCATCGTCGCAACCCGCGACAGATACATTTGTCAGACATTATTTCCTCACTAAGACAGAATGAACTCCATCGTCGCAACCCGCGACAGATACAGACGATCTTCCTTGTAAACGAAAGCTTTACGGACACTTTGCTTGAGACGATGGATTTACCTGTGCCCCACAATCAACTGAATGTTAACTTAAATGTATGGAAAGATGACTGAATTACAGAACTCTGTCATTCAATCACTGTTCAGTTACCTGTTACACACTTTTCTTTTGACGGAATTTAAAATGCTTAGCCCGTGTTACATGTACAATTTATCATTTATATTTTAAGTTATTCATCCCTTTTTGGATTCGTTGAAGAAAGAAACTGGACAGTCTCGTGAGGAAAGTTTGGTAAAAATTTTACATTGAATTTAATCACTAAAGCTATTTGTGTCTATTTATAGAACTCAATGTAGAAATATCACCCACATGCATCTCACTGGAACACTTATAGCATATATAATAAAATCATATAATGTGCATTTAGCATGGTATTTATTTCATATATCATGTAGTATATCGAGTCGGCCATAAAATTTCTTTTTTTTGTACATGTATGTCATAAACATAACTCACTTTTACCTTTTAGGAAGGTATTCGAAATTCTGTTCCGACAAAAACGTTGACCACACCAAAACAGGTCAGTGCCTCTAAGACATTCTAATATATGAGTATGTTTAAATCCGTTATTAAGAATGATTCCTCTCTATTTCTTACTCGGCCATTTTAGAATATAAACACAATTCATATCATGGCCTTGCTGTAAAATACGTATTCTTCTAATCTAGATGCACTCTTTAACTTTTAAAATTTCAACTTTAATTCGAAAGCTATAGTAAACAGTTAACAGATTTCATTATTGAAACTTTTCCTGCTTATCTATGTTATAGCATTATACACATTTGTTGAATATCTAAAACCTTTCTAAACGTATTTATGCAATGCGTGTAAAACGTGTTAAAACCTTATTTGTAATACATGTAGGTGTAGCCTGTGCAAAACCCTATCCATATTTGTAATGCGTTTAAGACGTCTCGAAATCATATTCATGTAATATATTTCAAAACTATAACCATATTTGTAATATGTGTAAGATGTGTTGCACTTTTAGCCACTGTTATAATGCGTGTATTACATGTCAAAACCTTGTTCATGAAATATGTGTAACAAGTGTCAAAACGGCATGCACATTTGTGTTGAAATGATATCTTCATTCTAAAAGACGCCGGGAACAACGAAAGTGAATCGCATATTCTTGACTTTTTTTTTCCGTAAAGCTACCACTCAGTTTTGCCTCTTGTATTTTTTTCACGTGCGTGTACGTGATTTTTGTGTTAATTGAATATTATGTAAGGTAAAATTGCCTATTCTTTTTTTAGAGAGAGAGATAGAGAAAATGATTTTTTTTCACAGATCGGGGACTATGTAGTCTTTTTGTGTTCATCAGCTGCTGACAACATGACAGGATTGACCACGCCCATGGATGGCGGGTTCAGTATCGTGTGAGATGACGTCATAATTAGCGACCACACCCCTGGATAACAAAGTTTGAGAAGAATATCGTATCTGTTTTAATACAAAAAAGATGTAGATACATGTAGCATGATCATGGTCATTTTATCATGTAGTTATTGCCCAAAAGAAAGCTAAACAAAGATACATATATGTGCAAAGAAGAACAACGATGATATTCAACATTTTATCCATTTGTTTCAAAAGCTATAATTGTGCATTATACTGTGCATTTTAAGAAAATAAAATGAGTTTTTTATTAAGTCACCTTTTTTGTGGTCATTGTATCCACCCTGTATGTAATTTATAACATTCGTATGGTTTAGAAAAGAAAGTGTCATAGTGCTCTCCTAATAATTCTATTGGAGTTTGACAATTTATATTTGTAGTCGGCTACAAAAACGAAATTGTAAACATTCACGCTTATGCCTTTTGGGCCACTTGACTTCTACTTGATGAGAGCAAGGAACTGTCCTTTGTATGAATTCACCTCTATAGTCAGCTATCCAGATTCTGCACTGGCAGTCCGTGGCTGAACCTTCTTGATAAAATCATAATTATCAGAAAAGACAGAACCGGCATATTTAAATATGAGCTGTCCGTCCGAATGTATGTCAATAACTGTGTAGGAGTTTGAAAATACAGATGTTTTCATCTGTGAAGAATTTGTCAGATTGAGCAAAGAGGTTGACGTTGGTAATTTCATAATTTCACTTCATAATTTGTTTTCCTTAGAGCCATTAGCCCTTAAAAGCCTGAAATACACGATCATTTAAGAATATGACAAGTAATATCTTTGGTAAGGACCTTATCTTTAACTGAAAGTCGATGCTGAGAGCATAGTATAAGTTCTTAGTAACTTCTTACACTTCATATCTGTGAGCTAACAAGACACAATAGGTTCAGCAACCCTCTCCAATTCCCATCACAATCTTTAAGATGAGTCAGCTGAATAAGTATTATTTTCTGTGATGGCATCACAGATTTCAAGATATGATGATATGGTAAATAATACCATACATTCAACAGGATTGTCTGTCTTAAACTGAATGTAACATCTGCATTACTCTTTATCATCTGAAACAATACATTTATTTTTTCCCTTAAAAATCCCACGTATTTCTGCATAATAACGGAAAAGATCATAAAAAATAGTATCACAATGTCCACATCCCCATTCTGGACTGAAATGTTGTAGTATGGTTCTATTTCAATCTGAATAGCACGTGAATCAGTTTAATTGTGAAATAAATTCAATCATTACTGAATATAGCTATACCATTTAAAAACAAAAGGCCTACTAATTCATCGCAACAACAATAACCCGTCAAAATTAGCTACATTGAGGCACATACAAAAAGTCCAGACAACGTAGTAAAATAGATATTGTTTCAAGAAAATTTTTCAGTTTTCAGCTAAATATTACTAGGTTAAACAATGAGTCCCTTTCATAACATAATGTTTTCAAAGCCATATCTTATATTGAAAATTGCAGTGATTTAGAAGACCTTTAAAATAACTATTGTTCTTATCAAGATAATCCTACATCGATCTTTAAATCGGTTGTGGTGCTCAAAATTGTTCACACTGTCTTTGCAATAGGAAATTCACAATACGTCAATTAATTAACAATTCGATGAGGTCAAAAATTAATCATTCAATGCTGTAGTATGTACACGGCTGGGACACTAATTCTCTGTGTAAAACCATGGTTGTTAATTTCAAAGCATGCATTGTCTCCAATTGCGCATTTATGACTGTTAGTCTGTGATGTCACAAATATTATAAACTTTAATGCTTGTCGAAGAAAAATATTGCCAAATTTCGACAGTTTTATATATTTGGCATCTATTTTATAATTTCATTTTCGAACATTATACGAAAATATGCCCACCAATATATTTGTAAATTGCGGGAGGATGGTTATTTTTAAGGATTTGCGTAATCATTTGTAAACTGGGACCATTCTTTATTATTAGTAGACCAATGAAAGAAAAAAAGAAGGCGAAGTTACAAAATGTTCACAAATACCACATAAATATATGTGATAACTGACATCACTGTGTTCGATATATTAAAGGAAAATACCCACACTTTTGGACGAGGACTTCATCCTGTAATTGTACGACACGTACTTCTTTGTTTAAAAAATCTACTTTGTTTTCGAAATACATTTAGAAAATCAAAGGACCAAATGTATAGAAGGACGCTGAACAAAGCTTTTGGCTGTGTCATTCATTTTATATAATTTACATTGATACCAAACATATTTTAAATCGGGTTATTCTTTTTATGGGGATATATAGAAAAAATGATTACGGGTACTACAGCAAAACATCATTAGTAAACGTTTTAAATGTTTTTCAGGCATTAATTCCATGATGGTTTCTTCAACTTGGTTAATGGTATGGTCACTTTTAATGGGACTGGGCTTGAGTTTGAATAACCCTTCCCCTTTCCTAGGAACGTATGCCATATGAGAACAAATATCATTTTTGGTAATTTCGCTTATCATGATACACGTTTGTTAAAATAGATATGAATATTGGAATCACTTATAATAATGCTGTGCTGCATGACAATGTATGCAATCAATTACGAATATTTTTACATAAAATGAACTTTCAAACAGAATGTTAAAAAAAAGCTAATATTTCATATGATTGGACACAATAAAATTATAAAGAATACCCCCCCCCCCCCAAAAAAACCCACCAAAATATTGAATTTTACGTAAAATTGGTGAAAACAAGATATGTTTATATGGGTATGCATATTGAGGTTTTATGGAATATTACATAGATCATTTTCAATCTTTTTGAAAGTCAAGAACACATTTAAACTTACGTAAGATTTATCAGACATTGCTAAATTAAACACAGTTTTAGGTCATAGATTTCCAATACCAATCTTGATAATATTTTGTTCTATAATAATATAATGTTATCTTTCATTGAATAAATTCATTTGCGCATCAAGCGAATTTTTCCTTGCAGTTCATTTTTGCTCATTCGTGTACTTTTTCAAACAAAAAAAAATAAATTAAAATCTTATTTCGTTGTCATTCTCTTCCCCTTTTCATTGTTCTCTCTTCGATGCATACACTACAGTGGGCATGTTCACGAAAGTATCTTAAGATTCGTCTTAAGACATGTCCTAAGACATATCTTAAGACTAATCTTATGACCAATCTGAGACATATCTTAGGATGTTTCTCGAAGCTATCTCAGATGTGTCCTAATTTAAGACATCTTAATTTCAGTTTGTATGTATCCTTACAAGAAAAACAGTTTAAAACGATGATACAAAATACTGTTCTATACTTTGGAATGTATTTTTTCAATCAGAAAACATAATTTGGGTACATATATCATAAATAGAGTTAATAAAGTATTTATATTATCACATAAGTATTATAATATAAACTGTGCAGTGTGTTGAGCATTTGGTCGTTATTGATATATATATATATATATATATATATATATATATATATATATATATATATATATATATATATATATATATATGATTCCTGTGTCTATTTCAACTTTACGAAAACTCCCGAACTTCATATTCTTCCCCATCCCTTTCCTACTCGATCTTGTGTGTGTGTGAGAGAGAGAGAGAGAGAGAGAGAGAGAGAGAGAGAGAGAGAGAGAGAGAGAGAGAGAGAGCCATTTCTTGTGAAACATTCACTACATTATTGTTCTTTTGGATTTTTTATCTGCCTTTAATCCAATAAATGTAAGTGATCGACTTCAATATTATGGAATTTTAACATGTAAATAAATACTTTTAGGAAGAGCTAATGTATGTAAATGAATGGTTCACACAGCAGTCAACATACACTTGTAAAAGCACGTGTACCTTGTTCATGTTTTTGTATGATCAGCCAATGATATTGGTAATTGGTTTTAATTCGCGCCAGTCTTAAATTACACGTGCGTCCAGTTCTGTCAAGTGCCTATTCATTACATTATACATGTTAAGCGAGTGAACCATAGCCATGTCATCAAAAAAAAGAAATCCTAACTTTTCTGAGGCTGATAATCAAATCATTCTCAAAGAAGTGGAGAAATGGAAAGGAGTCTTGTTTTCGAAACTTTCGACGGTAACGACAAACAACACAAAAAAGCAAGTATGGGAGGCAATTTGCCATTTTTACTAGTTAAGACACCTGTTAGGATGTCTTAAAGTTAAGATATTTTTTAAGACATGTCCTAAAATAGGACGGGTTCAAGAAATTGACTTAGGACTAAGACGTGTCCTAAGTGGTGTCTGAGATATATCTTAGTCTTAAGATAGCTTCGTGAACATGCCCACTGGCTCTAAAAGTACTGAAAGTACCATTTTTGCTGATAATTTCTGATATTTACTGACATTGTACTGTTATTGCCGAGAACTGCTGATATTTACTGATAATTTTACTGTTGTTACTGATAATTGCTGTTGGTTATGACAAGTACTGAGAATATTCTTAAACAGCCAGGGAATTTTTAAGAGATTAATTTTAATAACAGTTACTGTAACATGCAAATTGTTCAGGTATTATTAAAAATTAACATAATGAAATATACTAAATAATCGAATGATCTTGACAATAACTATAACTATGTAATCAATAAAATTTATGCAATCAACCTACAAAGTAAATGGATCTAACAGAATATTTAATTATTAACACACATAAAAAGTCACTTTTGATTAATAAATGTTCATTAAAAATTTTAAATTGTTTTCCTAAAATTGTGTGTCCGTCTATTTAAGATATCTGATTTTTTTAAGATTGCACGTGGCTTCCTCGCACACAAACAGATTGTCATTGTTGTCTACACATACACCATTAGGAAAATTCAAATTGCAGGTATCGATGTAATGGAGAAACTGTCCATTCTGATCCAAAATGTGAATACGATGGTTGTCACGGTCTGTTGTCAGTACGTGACTCTGACTGTCTGTTGTGATACCAAAAGGACGAAATGGTCGGCTCCTAGTAACCGAGGAATGACCTGTGTATCTCCATCTGAATTTTCCGTTCTGATTAACAGCCACTACTGCACCTGCCCCACAGTCAGCTACACAGATATCATGGTTTCTGTTCTCAATACATTTAGTTGAGCTTGTCCCTGGATACAGAAGTTTACCTTCACTATCAAATTGAATCGTTTGTTTCTCTCTATATCCTGAATAGCGGACAATCCTTCTTTGACATCGTAGTTTACTAACACTGTACATGAAAACAAGGATATCTTCAGTAGAGGTGACACACAGATTAACAGGATTGCATCCCCGTAATCTGATCACCTCTTCTGTCAGCCCATTCTTTACTTTATTCACTGTCAATGTTTTCCGGTCAATGTACAGTATATTTTCATCACTGTCTAGAGCTATATCGAAAGGATCCTCCCCTGATTTTGTTTTGATTGTCTGAAGAAGTGAACCTTCCAAGTTAAAGCACTTAATGTCACTGTTCGATCCACTCACCCATATTCTTTCTTCATTTAGACAAATTACTTTGCATAATTCATAATAACCAGTCTTAATTGTGGCAACAAGCTCCGGCTCATCAAACAGTTTTCTGACTGAAGATTTTGGTTGGCTTAGTGACAATACTTTTTCTTCTGTAGCAGTAGACAATGAAGTGAGTTGTCCAAACAAATTGTACAGCTTTCTGGGCTCTATTGATTTTGAAATGAATGTTGGCATTGTTACCATAACTTTAGGTGGAAGCTTGCTGAACTCTCTGATTTTGGAACTGTATTCAATAGTAGAAGATACTTCAGTGGATTGTTCAAGTTCTTTTAATGCCAGTAACGTTTGTTTTATAAAAGACTGTATTTGTTTAACTTCATCCAAATGTTTCTGTAAAATCTCTCTGTGTTTTACTTTTATCTCGTTTAATTCAGTTTTTACATTGTTGATAACTATGTCAATTTCTTTGTGCCACTTCTCTCCGTGTTTAGAGATTGTTGTTCTAAGTTTCTCATATCCCCCATCCAAGTTGGCTAGCTGATGTTCCACTTCAAGTGCAATTTTTTCATATGTAGGTGAAATATGATTTTCCAACTCTTTTGTGTCTTTTTCTATATCTTCTTTCTTTGTCTTGTATACTTCTACAAGTTCTACAAAGTAATGTCCCTTGTGTTGTTTAGATAGAGCACAAGAGGAACAAATTACAATGTTGTTGCAATCTTTGCACTGAAATTTGCAGTTCTTTTGTGGATGCATTTCACATTTTTGATAAATCAAAGTTGATCGTCGTTCCTGGAAAGGGACTATTTTATGTTTGTCATATCCGTCTGAGATGTGTTCTCCTATGCAGGGCTTACAGAGGTTGACATGACAAAAGTCACAGTAGCTGTGTACTATGGCGGTCTCACAAAGGTCACATCGGTGAACATCCTGGGCAGTAGACCGAGGATCCATGTTTGTTCTATAAAAATAAAATAACACTTAATTAGTATCGAACTATGCATAAAATGGGGATGCCCCATCGACCCCCTTTGATAATTTTTAGTCTGCCAGGATATTGATAAAAATATTAAACAATTTGTCAAATTGATGCATTACTGCAAAATCAATAGTAAATCTGTATTGAATTAAGTTGAGTAAGGTTATTTGTACCTTTATTTTAAAAGTATCAACATTCAAAGTGAAAGTACCTAATTTTCTAATGCACTCAAGATACATGATAAAATCTTAAAAATGAACATCTGAAGTGTTGGCTATGTGAATAGGAGTATTAAGAACGGAATACAAACCTTATTTGCAAAACGTTACAGGTTATTTTAACTCCATTCTACGTGTGGCCATAACATGACTGATCCTGCTCTTAATGTAAACACCTGAAAATGTGTTAGAGTTACTCCCCGTTAATCGCTGTCCGAGTTATTTACGCAGTTCAATTGCAACTTCTCAGGCCTTTAAAAAGTTCTTTACGCAGTTCAATTGCAACATTTTTGGCCTTTCAGACCAAAGCTCTGCCAGAATTACTTGAGAAGATTCGGTTGCTTAGCAGGTTTTATTTTATTTTCTCTCTTTTTAAAGAATTTTTTAGACACTAGAATCTAAGTAAGATACTAAGACAATTAAATATCAGGGCGAATGATTTATAATTTAAAAAAAAACAGATGTAAATTTATTGTTCAAGCATATCAATCGAATACATAGCTAGGAAACATGCATAATCAAATTATCTAATAATTTAAAAGAAATGAATTATACATTACTTAAAATAATAGAGTATTTTTTTAAATTGTTTTTTAACAAACAAATGTACATAATTTATAATATTAATATAATCTTAAACATTCAGTATTAAACATCCCAACGACGCATATAACAAGAACCGATGTCAATATGTTATGCATTTATTTCTTTATGTTAAAAAAAGTTTTGGGGACGACTTAATTCCTTAAACTCAAGCGGAGTCAATTTGAATTATTTAGACTAAGCGTATTCATAAACGCATTCATACAACTGGTAAATAATTAAAACAATCTAAAATAATTTGTTTTTACACTTTAAATTGAATCACAGAATTAATGTAAATCATAGGGGTTAAATATCGGAATAAGTATATGTTGTATCTAAAAATAAATATGTTTACAATATGTCTAAGTAATATAAGTAATGTTTTTCTCTATGCATATAAATCTGCACAAGAAACAAATTTACGCTTATATAAGAACGACGGCAATTCAATTATTTTTTTTTCTGTAACCAAATAAATATTACTAACATACGTTTATTGAAATTATTAGAGATTTTAGAGTCATTGCATTGTATAATTGATCACCTAACAAACATACGAACAAAGTGGTATCAGCCTAAAATCTTTAAATCTATGTTTTTCATTATGTGTATGATCGGAATGAATAACTGTTGGGGTTTCATGTATATCTCTTTACAAAGGTGTTCAACAAAAGATGGATTTATTGCATCGTTATCAGTTTCTGTAGAAATAAACTCTATCACATCTCTAAAAGTAAAGGTTACAGCATATTTTACACAAATAACGGTTTTGAATAAAAGCTACCACTTCGATGAAAAAACGAATTAATGATTTTAGTTAATGGGAGCATGCATTGTATTGAATAAAAACAAAATGAGTTGCCTTGATCGGCTTGTTAAGATGAGTTAAATATAAAATCGGGGAAAAAAATCAGAAGAAAGGATTAAACTTCTTTACCATAAATACGAAGTACGATTATTGAAATAAGACAACCATACATTTTTTGTTTGACGCTGTCTGACAGACTTTGGTCGGTGTTCGTTTTGCAGAGACATAGTCAGTTTACGGCGATTTTCAAGGAATCGGCAAAATATAGCGATTTACTCGAAAGCGAAAAAACAAATAATCAATAAACAATACGTCACAACATGGAGGTGCTACAAACCACCTTAAACATCTTAATAACCACCCTACCTTAAAAAATCATTTTAACCTTCAAAACGATATTTACTTATAAACTATTTAAGTTTATACAGACATTTAACACGTACTTACTCGTGAGCAAGCTATGTCTATAATCGTACTTCAAGTTGTAGATCGCGCAAGCGAAAAAAAGGAATACATGTACAAACGTAAGATGAATGCTGCAAACTTTTTTTTTACTAGAAATTACTTTATCAGCTGTGGCTTATCTATTTTGTGCTTGCGCGATCTACACCTTGAAGTACGATTATTTTTTTTTATCTATTTAAGGTTTAAATGCTTTTCTTTTAAGGTGGGTTGAATAATAAGATGTTTAAAGTGGTATGGGACCCCTCCATGTTGTGACGTATTGTTTATCAAAACAAACAATAAAATGAAGTGTAATTTTACAATACGATCATCTAACAGCGTTTGTAAGATTGTTTACTAAGAATCTTCAAGTCATGAGTTCGAATTCTGCTGGGAGTTTTACATATATTACCTCTCCAGATATTTTTACAAGCTTTTTTGTGTTTAAATATTGTAAAATTTTAAAGTTCTAAAACGGTGAAAGTATTCTATTTATAATTTACTTTAATCCACATTATTATTAAAAGGTGTCCCATACCACATTAAAGTATTCGGAAAGTTTTTTGGTCATATGATAAGGTCTCGTGCCCATTGGATGGAGGAAGGCGAAAAACCTTCAAAATATTTTTGAAAGATTATTTGGATTGGATCAAAAAGTTTTTTAGATCAGGTGTATCATCACACAAGATGGAAATTGGATTGGGGGTCAACAACATTCAATCTTTTAGGAATTCAGTTCTCAGTATATCTTCATATTATTGCCGATATGAATTATAATTTACAACTTCCAAAAATTATAGCTCTGGTAGAGCAATGGAAACGACGAATTCTTACTCCCATTGGAAGAATTACTGTTATTAAAAGTTTGCTCATACCGAAACTAAATCATTTATACATTTCACTACCAAATCCAGAGAAAGAAACAATTTCATACCTTAATAAAAAAAATTTTGAATTTCTGTGGAAATCTAAGATTGATAAAGTTAAGAGATCAGTCATTACACGGGACTATTCATCATGATGGTTGAAAATGGTTGACATTAACACTTTTATAATATCTCTTAAATGTTCATGGATAAAAAGGCTTACAAAATCACACAAACCATGGATGGATTTTTTATTTACCATTTATGGAAATGAGTTTTTACAGAATTTGTTTGATTTTGGTGATAGTTTTGTAATTGAATGTTTACACAAGGTAAAGAATGATTTTTGGAAAGATGTGTTCAATTAATGGTTATGTTTTTTTATTACCTATTTTGATCACCCAAAGACAAAAGATAATCTTTTAAATTCTCCGGTATGGTACAATTCAAAAATACTCATAGCAAATAAATATGTTTTCATAAAAACCTGGTACAAGAATGGTGTAAAGGTCATACAAGATTTTTATGATGAAAATTGTAATTTTTTAAGTTTTGAAGAATTTAAATGTAAATACAATCTCAAGAATATATGTATAATGCAAATCAACAGTGTTAAATCAGCAATTTTTAAGTTTTTTAAAATGTCTAACATTGACAGGACTTCTGTTCAAAGAAATCCTAATCCATGTATACCATTTTTTTTTCCAAACAATCATAATCCATGAAAAGTGTACAAAATTATTTACAATGTTTTGAACGAAAATATGGTTGTTCCAATTGCTGTAACCAGATGGAAAACAGATCTAACAGATTATAATGTTGAAGATCTCACTGTATATGATATTTTTAAGATTTGTTTTAAAACTACCAACGATTCTTCTGTACAATGGCTTCAATTTAGAATTTTACATAAAATTCTTCCAGTTGGATACTACCTTAAAAAATCAATATCAAAAATACTGACACATGTGGGTTTTGTAAAAACAATGTGGAAACAATTATACATGTTTTTATTTCCTGTGAGAAAATACATACCCTGTGGAGTGAACTTAGTTTATACATTTTAGAAAGACCTCTGAAAGAATTGGATTTAATATGTCTTATATTATACTTGGCCAACTTCCATTGTCATTTCATAACAAAGTAATTAATTTTATAATTCTGTATATGAAACAATATATTTTTTGTTGTCTTATGTCAAATAAGACTCCATGTTTGATTGGTTTCCTATGTCATTTAAAACTAAAATACAATATTGAAAGATATGCTGCAATACAAACTGGTATGCTACAATATTTTGAAAACTTATGGGATAGTTGGAAAGATATCTTGGCTGCTGATATCTGATTTATTTTTATTACACTGTATCATGAATATTTTTTTTTCTATACTTAATTTTTTTCCCATGTAAGCAAGTAACCACAAAATAATACATTTCAGTGTTTATTCATGTGTGTGTGTGTGTGTGTGTGTGTGTGTGTGTGTGTGTGTGTGTGTGTGATTGAATGTCTGTTTTGCATGTCTGTTTCTTTGAAAAAGAAATAAATTATAAAAAAAAAACAACAACAACAACAAAAAAACAAGGTATTCGATCCATAATATCCCCAGATTTAATGAATCTGGATGCATTACATATAATTTGGGCTTAATACTCAGTATACTTGGACATAATTTTCAAGTATCAATTTGCATCAAGGATCAAAGCATAATCATATTAATATTCCTAGTATTAATTTTTTTATTTTAATAAACTAAAATGCTTTGAAATTTCACCAGAATATTTCATTCATAAAGAATATTCAAGGTGAGAAAAATTTGGTCCTAATATGGGTAGGATACCTTGCATTTATCTGTGTCAATTGTCAAGATAAGTTTGTTGAACGACATGTTTATCTCTGTCAGAATTCTGATTAAACTGATGATCATAAGTACGAAGGTTGTCCCAAAATAGCGTAGACAAGTGGCGTTATTTAGTTAATCGAATACAAGGGAAGATGAAATTTGTGCCACAAAGGGTACAAGAAATTTGCATTCAAATAATGTTTTAAAATCGAATATCGTTTGAGATTAAGTTAGTGAAATGGAAGCATGTTAGATCAGAAATTCGACATGCGGCGCAATGTCAAAAACAACAAGTTAAAATCAACATAATAAATTGAAAATTGGGCGGAACAGTACTTTTCGAATGAAAAAAATTCAAATAAAACATACACTGATATTTGATAATAGTTCTA
Organism: Magallana gigas; assembly: GCF_963853765.1. Classification (NCBI taxonomy): domain Eukaryota; kingdom Metazoa; phylum Mollusca; class Bivalvia; order Ostreida; family Ostreidae; genus Magallana; species Magallana gigas. Next base: position 15,932,559 of record NC_088853.1, on the reverse strand, counting down.
TTATTTACTCAGAAAATGTTTTGGCTATAACAAAACTTTTAAATATTTTATAGCGCGTTTTGTAACAAGTTAAAAAGTTAACTAGTAATAAAATGACGTTGTCAGCGTTTAAGGCGGCGCAGCATTAACTGATACAATTTTGTAAAGACCATGAAATAAATCCTAAGCGGCTTTGGAAGTAAATGAAATTAACAAAATCGATGAGAAATGCGTTTTATGAATAAGTAGTTAAACAACATTCAAAGTATTTGAACAAGTATGATGACAATAAGTGGAAAAAAGAAACCCCGAACGATATCAATGGACGTCAAAATGTTGAACGACACATTTCGGTAAGACGGACGTTAGACAACAAGTAATACAGGACAAGTTTGGAGCCGACAGATCGTTTGTACTTAAAAAATATTTTTAAAAAAAATCAAAACTAGAAATATATATTGAATGTACATGCTGGGTACATGTTTAAAGATATTATTTTTTCTAAGACATTTTCGGAAATAAAACGTAAATGATATCGTAAACGATGTGGAGGGTTTAGGAACAACGTAAAACTGGAAATTGTCGACGTCGCACATTGCGCCGCCTGACAAAACTTGTTGTTACTAAGTATTCATTTTCTCGAGAAATAAATAAAGTACAGATTTGAAGTTTTCAGCATTGTTTGCCAAAGGGTCATTGAAGAAAACTTAGAAGTCTAATGAAATTGCAGTGAACAGAATATAAATTATGTCTCTTGTCTACATTATTTTGGGACAACCCTCGTAGTTAGATATTACATATACAAAGAGTTGGTACCTCATGCCATTACTTTACGATTTATTTTATCAGCGATAACGATGAAAAGGTCGACTTTGGAGGTCAATAGAGCTCAATTAGAGGTTGTAATTGTTGACCCTGTTTCAATACCAAAATGTTATTATCTATTACATTCTTAGTAATCCACTAGGATATTGATTTTTTTAAATGCATCTTCATTTTAATAACGTCATTAACCATGAATGCAAAATATTTCTCAAAAAATATATTTTTGCAATATCAATGTCGATTGACTAATTCTTTAATTTTCACTATACACGAGTAATTCGGTATATTATGCTGATTCCTTGAAAATCGCCATGCAAAACAAACTGAATCCCTGCAAAAAAGTGCGTCAGCTCAATGAACTGATACATACCTTACGGAACACTAAGTCATTTCTGCTTACCAAAGGAAAAGTCCCGAAATATTCCGAATAAAATCATGAATATTCATACCTATATAATTCAATTCTATATTACAACGTCAATTTTGATCAGCTATGCTTTTTCATTTTTATCGTATAATATAGCATGCGTCACAATACATCGATATCGTCACATGAAATTAAATTTGACATCTATTTATTCTGAAGTTATAACTTGTCGGTTGCACGAAGAACTATATCAATTTTAACTTTTCTGCATGGTTAATTGATTGTAGCGGAATAATTAAACAAAGTATACCATCGAGGGAGTCAGCAAGATTCCATTTCCCTTCAAGCAAACCTATTTCCCTGTGCTTTGCCTTGTTCTCGGATACTGAAATCTTGCTGACCCCCTAAATGGTACACTTGAATTGTATCATAACTTATGTGTGTCATCCCTCCATCCCCAAACCTACTCTTTAACAAACTATTTTTTTATCCACGAATGTCTGTTTATCTCGTACAAACCTTTATTTTTTTTAAGGTTACCGGTTTTGGCGGAGGGATTTGATCCGCCATTGCTGTTTTCATCTGTATTCGTTATTGCTACCTATGTTCACGTGCACCTTAGTTAAATCTCTTTCAGGTGAAAATGTCCCTGACAGGTAGAACCGCTTTGGTCACCGGGTTTGGCGGGGGTATGGGGTCCGCCCTAGCTGTGTCATTAGCTGAGGCTGGGTGTAGAATAGTGGGCACCGACCGAATTCTGTCAGATACCGTCAAACAAAACATGGAGAAAATCAAAGAAATGTAAGCCAGTGTCCAGAGTACAGATATGATGAGATATTGTGTGGAGTGCTCTAAGTATAATTTTCGTGGATTTTTGTTGCAGGAAAATCTCCTTTTTTCCCGCTACAAGTTTTGAAACAGGCACGTAGCATTAGGGGGGGCAGGGGGGGCCTGGCCCCCCACTTTTTCGAGAAGCAAAGATTTTTCTTGAATTTACATACAAAAAATTTAGTTAACATGGAGTTGGCCCCCCACTTTTCTGTGACCCTGTAAAAATTATATTGAAAATAAGGTAATAAACAGTGGAATTGAAGATTGAATTGAAAGTATTCCACCCCCCCCCCCCCCACGGATTGGGATTTTCAGGATCCTGGAGATTTTTTTTTTTTGATGAGCCCCCCCCCCTCCCCCCACGGATTAGGATTTTTAGGATTTTGGAAAGTAACATTTTTTTTTTTTGGTTGTCAAGAATTTTTGGATGAGTCTGGCCCCCCCCCACACTTTCAAAAACGATGCTACGTGCCTGTGAAACAAAGCATTATTTTATTTACTATACAAGTAATCTCTGTATTGTTGTGAACTTTTGAAAGATTACACGAAATCAGGACCCTTGTGAGTTACAAAATTTTCAAACAACTAATCAAGAAGAATTAATTCCGACCAAAGAAAAGTAAATTTAATTGCTAGAGAAAATAAATAATAATTATTTTTTTGGCGTAGAGTTTATAAAATGGTTCATTGCAAATACATATATCTTGAAATGGATATTTGCAATAATGTATTTACATCTATATTTAGATCTGGCCAAGATGCCCTCTTTTTTGAGTGTGACTTACTGAATAGGAAAAGCATTGACCACTTGTGCAGTACCATAGCGTCCAAAGTTCCCTCGGGGATAGATATATTAGTAAACAATGCAGGTCAGTGAAGTTTATCAATCTTGACTTATTTACAGTCCTATTCATCGTGACGATTTCAAAGCGGTGAGTCTCCTTAAAACTTGCATGTTCAAACACACCGTAGATAAATATTCCTTTGAATACTATAAGAGATTATCTGAGTAATACAGGTATATACTGTTATACAAAGAAAGGACTGAAGGGACAAATATAATATTTCCAATATTCTTTTATAAGAAATGTGTCTTCATTATTTGATCCGAATAAAATCGGAAAATTTTCAGGATAAAACACAGAAGGAAATCAATAGCTGCAGATGAAAAGCTTTGATGTCGATAGACTAAATTATACCAAAATTTTCTTATTATTAAAATAATACCTCAAAAAAATCGTAATGTCTTAAACATTTATTGATAGTCTTTACAAAGGTGCCCATGTTTCGGCATGTGAGTGCGCTTGCGTGCATGAAGAGCACTCGGGCTTTCAATCGCAACTTCTCAGGCCTTTCCGGTAGAGCTCGGAAAAACACTTCGAATGTATTAACAATACCGTATGTTAGAATTCTATACAAAATGGAGTCGCTTTCAATCAATTTACTTATCGCTTAGACGGCCAAGTATGTCTGTTTGGTCTCTAATACAAGATTGTGATGTTTTTAAAAAATCTACATATGTTTGTTCACTTTACTAATGTTAAACCTATGAATCGTATGGTTTTTGGTAATAAACGATACAATGGTATAATTTAGTGCATAATATCAATGAACTAAATTAATCAAATACGTTGTATTTATATCAAGTTTCATAAAAAGGGGGTTGTCATAGACATCTTTACTTATCAGGCTGCTTTGAGCGTTGTGCAATGGACGAGAAAACTCCGCAAAGCTGGGATAGAGAGCTGGCAATCAATCTGACGGCCCCATTTCTCCTGTCTAAAAACTTCGCCATTTCCATGAAAAAGAAAGGTAAAATATGGATGGAAACACGTACGCAAAGATTTGAGAGAGAGAGAGAGAGAGAGAGAGAGAGAGAGAGAGAGAGAGCAGGCGAGAAAGAGAGAAAGAGAGCGCGCAGGCGAAAGAGAGAGCAGTTTGAAAATAAGACACACGCAGAGAGAGAGAGAGAGAGAGAGAGAGAGAGAGAGAGAGAGAGAGAGAGAGAGAGAGAGAGAGAGAGAGAGAAGATTGACAGACAGACAAAAAAGATAGCAAATAGATGGCTAAACAATGGTCGGACAAGTCGTAATTGATAAATCGTTGATAATTTCGTTTTGATTGGCTGTGTAGGGTGGGGCCGAATAATCAACATGTCTTCTGTTGTTGGACTACTCTCCTACCCGTTAACAATAGGATACTGCGCTTCTAAAACAGGACTTGTTGGCCTCACTAAGGTAGGACATTAACTTTTTAGCTGATTAAAGATCACAGAGCGGTAAATCCGGGGACGTGAACAAATCCAATAATCTAACGTAACACCAAATTCCTTTGGATTATACGCTTTTTTTCTGAAACTGTGTACAATTTCCATGTGAAATAAAACGTATGTGAGCATTCCTGTAAAAAAATGAGGAATTATATGAATGTAGTGTATAATTATATTAGTAGTTAAGGGTCCTCCACACACCTGGAAAAAGTTCTGCCTATAAGCCCATTCTTCAAAATTACTTAAGGATATGGATTTTTAGTATGTGCTCGACTTAAAAATGACCCCCAAAAAATTAACTGTTTGGGAAAAAATCCCATTATTTAAAATTTTACCGCTATTCATGAAAATAAAAATCCCTGCAGTATTCGAACTCGGAACATGCAGTTTGGTAGACTGAAGCGACAGCCACTGCGCCACAGAGATATACCACAAAGTTTGGTAGTTTAAATTATTTCACAATGTGCTATTATCGCCATGTTGTGACGTACTGTCATTAAAAAGTTAAAGTCACGGGGTGTCGAGGATCCTTAAAATGCAACCATCAGTTTTAATAAATACATATTTTTCGTAACTATGTAGGCGCGTGATCTCTTTAAACTTCTACAGTATTGAACATACAGTAGCCTAAGGGCTATGATAATCTTTATTCCCTTATTGACCTTCAGAATTCAGGGAAGCATAACCTTTTAGATAAATGAAATACAAATGCATGAATATATACCTGTAACTGAAAATAATCTACCAATTCGTCAGTGTTAAAAAGATTTTCTTCTTCTATTTTTAGGCCATAGCATCGGAACTGGCCCCGCACGGGGTGACTTGCAACGCCATATGCCCGTACTTTGTTGATACTCCTAGTAAGTTAGAATTTTTCGGACATTTCCGGTAACGGGAAAAATAAAACCGAATTTACTTTTTATTACTAGTATTTGAATAGATCTATGTGTTCATTGTACGTGACTATGATATCACCTTTTTTTCAATATTGGAATAAATATATATAACCATTAAGGGACCTAGCTTGCATCAGGGGCTTGGCCCAATTTTTTTCAAAATGTACATTTTTCTCTTAATAAATCACAGATACTTTAGAAGAGCCCCCGCCCCGTCTCCACGTCATTCCATCGTTAATTTCTCCCTTAGTAGAAAATGAAGTATTGCAATTCTATACAAATTGTAAATGCAATACAAGAGTAACATGTGTAATAAATGGAAATTATATATAGATTATAGGTAGGAGATGTACACTGCATGTGAGCAAAAGGGAGACACGATAGCGAAAAAAATAAAATAAACTAACCAAAACAAAATTTATTGCCATCTAAATTAACAAATATTTAGTTTTTAATAACAATTGCCTCAATAAAAAAAAAATTGGGATCTCTTTTCTTTTTATAACACGCTGTAAATCAAAATATCGTGTAATACGTCTGTTTTGGAGTTTTTTGGTTTGTTTTGTTCGTGTTTTTCCATAGATAACTTATTCTTATTCATGTACTTCTTCTCATGCCATTCCATCTACCAAATCGGTCGAAAATATAGATTTGAAGTTAAATATAGCATATATCTGTTTCTAAAATGTCATGTATAAAAATGTGGTCTTTGAAATATCTGAAAATTAACGGGGAAAAAATGATTTAAAACCATGTGCAACCCCCCAAACATGAATAAAAAGATTTACTAGGGTTTTTTTCCTTTTCTTTTTGTTTGTTTGTTTGTTTGTTTTTTGTTTTTTTTAATCTGAATCGAGAAAAGGGGGTGGTCCTGTCTTCAAGTACTTTTTTTTAAATTTTAATATAAAATATAATGCATATTTAAAGTTTAACATGAATTTGAAACGAACAGCCCCCTTTTCCAATACAGTAATATGCAAGTCATTTTATTATCTGAACACTAATGGAGTGGTGGTTTCGTGTCGTTAGGGGATAGCGACCTTTACTGACATCAAGTAGATACATGTGTACACGTTTCTTTATACAACTCGTTGACCTACAATAATTCGCACGACTTAATCTAACATAAACAAGTGGAATCTGAAATAATGACAGCAAGATTTATCAGCAAAGGCAATTGGACACGACCGAGAGGTTAATCCAATGACTGTTGAAACTTGCACTACATGATAAATCAACCTAAGCTGCTAAGAGATACATTCATCTTTGAATATGTAGAATATTATATAATTGTTATCACTAACATAGATATGTGAATGCATTTGTAGATTCCCATTTAAACCTTTCTTTGTTATTAAAACATTCTGATCCATGAACCATTTTGCCGAATGTAAACTAGGGAACAAAATCATGTATCTTAATAATCAGACACTTAGCAGCGTTTTTAAAAGGGGTGGGGGCAGACTCAACCAAAAAATCTTGAGAAGCCAAAAAAGCACATTTCCAAAATCTTCGAAATCTAATCCGTGGGGAGGGGGTGTTAAATGTGAATTTAAGAAAATTTGGTGCTGCAGGAAAAAGTGGGGATGGGGAGGGGGCAGGTCCCCCGGGTCCCCCTGATGCTACTTGCCTGAAAATTGGGTAATGTATTTTACTTCATATCAAAATCAAACTTTTAATAAAAACAATTTCTAGCGGAAAGGTATTTTTTTTCTGATCATCATAATATGGAAACAGAGAGGATAATGCTATTTGTCGCTAAAGGTGATACAATAGAAAACTCAATGTTAAAGAATCCGATGTAAATCTTTTTGTATGCAATGTTGTACAATATACAAAAAGTAGTGTAGAAATTTCTGTACAAAGTTTATTCTAGCTTCTATAGGATCATGAATAAATTTGAAAATTGATACACAGACAAATGAGGCAGATTCCACGCTTTATAAAAATGTTGAAACAAAATTGCTTTAATCTTAATTATTAGAACCAAACAATGTCTTGAAAACCGCCATTTCCGATTTTTGTCTCAGCGAGGGATTTTTTCAAAAATAAATGATAACTTTTGGAAAAAATAACATTTACACCTTTAAAATCTAAGAACGCTGTGTTAAATTTCCTCGGTTTGCATAATATAATTAGTCAAGTGGTTACGCACTTTGAATTCTTTTTAACTGAGTTCAATTTTTTTTATAGGGTTTGACTCCCGGTACATATTTCTTGATAAAAGTTAATATATATATATATATATATATATATATATATATATATATATATATATATATATATATATATATATATATATATATATATATATATATATATATATATATATACGTAATGCATATATGCCGAAAACAGTTCTGTTTAAAAAGAATATCATACAGTTTCCAGTTTGGGCCGAGAACTGATATTTTTTCATATCTAACCGTTTTTGAGGGTCACTGATATCGGACTGTTACCAGGTAAAGTCTTAGTCTGCTGGAACAAAGGAATGACATCACAGCAGTGTTTTAGATAAATTAAGAATATCGGGAAAAAGCTATTCAATCAATGTAATATTTTTCATTCATAAAAAGTTTGAATCAACGAAGAAACAATACTTTAATTGGTGGTCATTTACGCTAGTGGTAAAGTACGCGTTTTCTATGGTCAAACAATACTTGTGGATATCGAATACGCGTTTACGTGATTTACCACTCTAAATTATTTAATATTTCACCATACGCGCGGGGGTATTTAACGCGGTTTTCAGCTTACCGCGTAACAAGTGTAAATTTCCACCACGCATAATAACCACTTTTACAGTAGGTAGGCGTTTATCTAAATACTATACACGTAGAGACATGGCATGTTTATTATTACAATTCTGACTGTTTTGGGGAGTCATGTTAATCCTGTAGCTACAAAGAATGATATTATAAACACGCCTTACAGTAGAAATCAATCTGATATTGATTAAAATTAAATACAAAATATATTGGCATCTTCCTAACTGTATTAAAATTTATGAAAATCAAATGGTGGTTACTGTGTTCGATAGAAATGCACGTAAAATGTTTGTGTATTTTGCCTACATACGGAACATGCCCACTATGTAAATATAATCGTCTACATTATGTGTTTATATACAGACATGACTCTTCAAGTGTTCCGGATATTTAAAGGCCCTTTCCACGTTTGGGTATAATTCCGCTATTTTGCAACACCCTCTTTTGTTTTAAATCTTTTACAAAAAATATTTGTGGAAAAAAGAATATTTATTTTTAAGTTATTCAACCCGTTTTGGATGCATTGAAGAGAGAGACTGGAGCTTCCCGTGAAGAAAGCATGGTAAGCTCTATACTGTGGGGCATCCTATTAAGTCAGGTTATGTCCAACGACAGAATTCAGTGTAAACAAAGTGTAAATTTGGTCAATTTTTAAGTAACACTTTTTTTTAAGCTCGTTTTTTTTTATTTTAGCTCACCTGAACCGAAGGTTCAAGTGAGCTTCTCTGATCACCCGTTGTCCGTCGTCCGTCCGTCTGTTTGTCCGTCCGTCTGTAGACTTTTCACATTTTCAACTTCTTCTCAAAAACCATTGAACCAAATTTGGTACAAGGTATCCTTATGGAAAGGGGATTATAAATTGTTAAAATAAAGGGCACAGCTCTTTTCAAAAGGGAGATAATTGCGAAACAGTGAGTATAGGGTGCATGTCTTTAAAAATCTTCTTCTCAAGAACCACTGCACCAGAAATGCCAATTTTTACACAAAAGCTTGTATATATAGTGAAGATTCTAAATTGTAAAAATCGTGACCTCGGACCAAAACTGGGGCCCCAGGCGGGGTTCAAAGTTTAACATAGAAATAAATAGGAAAATGTTTTAAAAATCTTCTTCTCAAGAACCACTGCACCAGAAATGCCAATTTTTACACAAAAGCTTGCATATATTGTGAAGATTCTAAATTGTAAAAATCGTGACCCCCTGGACCAAAACTGGGCCCCCGGGCGGGGTTCAAAGTTTAACATAGAAATACATAGGAAAAATGTTTTCATGACTTTTGTTCCATTTATTCAACAAAATTGTGCACCAAAAACCCAACTGTGTCTCCCTGATTATTGACAACTCATTGCATAAGTATATAAGGTTGTTTAATCAAGAAATGACGGATGAATACATGTACGATAAGGTGTTAAAATTCACTAAATATTATTTTAGTTTATCACTTACATTTAATTTGGATACCGGGCCCGATAAAAATAAAAATTAATATGTAAATTGATTTGTTATCGGGCACGGTCTCCAAAATAAATGTAAGCGATAAATTTATCTTGTGATTTTGTTGCAATATTGCAGCTAGTTCGGTTGAGCATTATAGAAACGGTAGATCAACGCACGTGGTGTGGATTTATTTATAAACAACCATACCATAGATAATCTTGTTTCACACGGGAATTAAATTTTTAAAAAAAGTATGTTTTATTATAATTAGGGAAACACTGTTAATGTGTTTCCCTTGTATACAAATGATGAACCTGTAAAATTTGCTCAGAGTGTTTAAAGCAGAAAGAAGATACTTTATTTTTGAACTTTGAAATTTTTTAGATTATTGTAACCATGATGAATTATGATTCATTGTATTACAAATGCATGACTACGTCTTTTATAAGGAAATATACTGAGTATACAATTACATGGTAATGTTAAAATGATATTGCATATAAAAATATAGTTGCATATTGTGGTATTACATGTAATGGACTTATTGTACGTACGACCTAACTCAGACAGTGCGTGCGCGGATCTCTATCTCGCGGGATCCCTGGTCGAGGACGGTGCATGGCGAGGGCTATTGTGAAATCTTATTGATAAACCCATGTTTTATCTGTATTTTTATGTTGTCTGCTTGGCAATAAATACTATAATATGTACTAATATAGTTACGCAAAATATTTTTAGTCTGATATTATTTGATATTCGACAATTGGTAAAGAAATTTAAATTAATGATACCTATTTTAAAGAAAATGTCAGCTCGAGGCTTTGTGGGAGTTCCGGCCTTTGATATGTATAATGAAGATTCTAAATTGTAGAAATCGTGACCCTCAGACCAAAACTGCAGCCCCAGGCGTTTAACAAAGTTTAACATAGAACTACATATGAAACATGTTTAAAAATTTTCTTCTCAAGAACAACTATACCAAAAATGCCAATATTTAACAAAAGGTTGTATATATAGTGAAGATTCTAAATTGTTAAAATCGTGACCCCCGAACAAAAAGTGGGGCCCCAGGAGGGGTTTAGATTTTAACATATAAAGGCAAATGTTTTAAAATCTTCTTCTCAATAACTATAATGCAACTGTTTGGGAAATTACTATGCATAGATATACATCCTTAAATAATGTAGATTCTAATTTGTAAAAATCGTAACTCCTGGACAATTGATGGGCACCAAAAGGGGCTCAAAATTTAAACATTTTAAAAAACATAAAGGAAAAGTTTAAACATTTTCTTCTCAAGAACTACAATGTTATAGTTTGTGGAATTTCTATGCATGCATCCTTCGCTTATGTAGATTCCTTATTGGTAAAATCGTGACTCCCGGACCAATACTTGGGTCCCAAGAGGGGGTCAAAGTTTATTATAGAAATTTAAAGGTAACATGTTAAAAAAATCTTCTTCTCGAGAACTACAATGCTTCAATTTGTGAGATTACTATCATGCATACAACCTTGGATAGTGAATGTTCGACAGTTTTAAAATAGTGACCCCTGGACTAATACTGGGGACCCAAGATTGGTTTGAAGTTAAATGTAGAAGTTTATATGGAAAATGTTTAAAAATCTTGTTTTCGAGAACTACAATGCATCAATTTGTCAGATAATTATGTAAGCATCCTCAAATAGTGTAGATTGGAAATTATAAAAGCCGGGACCTCAATCTAATACTGGGGCCCCAAGAGGTGTTCAAAGTTTAGCATAGAAATATAGAGGGAAAATGTTGAAAAATCTTTTTCTAGGGAACTATAATGCTTCAGCTTGTGAGATAACTATGCAAGCATCCTTAAATAATGTAGATTCCAAATAATTAAAACTTTAGCACTGGACTAATACTGTGGCCCCAAGAGGGGTTCAAAGTTTAACATAGAAAGATATATTGAAAATGTTTTTAAAAAGTTTTTCTCGAGAACTATAATGCTACAGTTTGTGAGATTACTATGCAAGGATCCTAAAATTGTGTAAACTTTAATGTAGTGGAACCAAGAGTTATCTTTCTTGATGTTCTGTACAGTCTGAGAGTTATTCCTCTTGAAGTGGAACTCTTCTACGTTCAGTTTTTCAGGCTGTGTACGTGCGGCCCCACCGCAGTGCTACACAATTTTATTCCTATGTTACTATTTTTGTTGTAAACATAAACCTCTGACCAATACTGGGTCCCCAGAAAGGGGTTCAATCTTTAAAATAGAAAAAGCATATGCTACGAAATGTAATGTTACAAGGAACTGCTGTTCAGGTGAGCGATGTGGCCCATGGGCCTCTTGTTTCTTTTTCATATTATTAAATTTCTATATATGAGATTGATAGATAAACATTATTTTCTTTATTTTCGGAACGCATTCAATATCTTACTTATATATCTTGTAGATCGACAGATATAAAAATGAATATTAAGACTTCAACAATTCAATTTTTTCTTTAAGGAAAATATTCGGAATACGTTTCCCACGAAAAAATTCACCACAACAAAACAGGTTAGTGATTTAAAGACATTCTAATGCAAGAGTACTTGTATGTAAAAATTTTAAATGTTACAGGTACTGTGGAGTCATTTAACTTCCTGTGGGCCAATTATCGTGGATTAACGGTTTTCTGCTTATCCCAAGAGAAAGAAATTTCGTGGATGCGCCGGTCTTCAGTTTCAGTAACAAAGTCAACTCATTCTTAGTTTGTTTTCATCGAATATCTAAATTGTTTGGGGAAGTGCTACCTAAGAATACCAAGAACTTAGCTACCATAAATTCTAAAAATTCGACAGTATCATAATATACATTATGACATAATAACGATATCCAAGCTACATTTATCAGTGTCTAAAAAAATTGAAGAAAATATGGAACTTCAGTAACAAGTGTAAAGAGGGTATCAACGACTAATTTTTATTAAACTGGTCGGGCAAAGTTATTATGTAATGGAATGCATGATTACGCAAAACGGGAATTTTTCCGCTATAGGGTACTTGTGCCCAACCTTTGAAAGCATTCTGCTTTTTTGCAATTTATTTTAAACCGGATATCTTATGCAAAGAGGCTGACGTGAAATTCACGTGTTCAATATCATGCAATTTAGGCTAAATTACATATACGGCCCTCTTACAACAAAAACCATATTTATCTGGATTTTTTTCTTAAAAATCTATACAATTCAAATCTTTAATATTTAGTGCAAATGTTTATTTTTTTCTCACAGATCGGGGACTATGTTGTCTTTCTGTGTTCACCGGCTGCTGACAACATGACAGGATTGACCACGCCCATGGATGGCGGGTACAGCATCGTGTGAGATGACGTCATAATTAGTGACCACAGCCCTGCATAACAATGTTTTGACTAGAATATTGCATCCAATTCAATACAAAAAGCGATGTAGATAGCATAAGCCATCTGATCATTTTATTATGTAGTCATTGCTCAAGAGAAAACTAAAAAAAAATTAATTACGTGTATGTGCAAAAAACCTTCCTCTTAATTAACGGACTTTTGAACAACGATGGTATTCAACATTGTGTCCATTTTTTAAAAAATTAAAATTGTGCATTATACTGTGCTTTTTAGAAAACAAAATGAATTTTTTATTAAGTCACCTTTTTTGTGGTCAGCGTAACCATCTGATATTTAAAATAGAACATTCGTTTATTTTAGAAAAGAAAGTGTCATAGTTCTTTTTTTAAGAACTATGTTGGACGTTTAACATTTTACGTTTGTAGTCGGCTACAAAGAACGTAATTGTAAGCAATAACGCTTTTTGGCCACTTGACTTCTACTTGATGAGAACAAGGAACTGTCCTTTGAGATCTAAAATTATTATGAACTCACCTCTTCAGAATCCAGATTCTGCACTGGCAGTCTGTGGCTATACCTTCTTGATCAAATCGAAAAAAAATTAGAAAAGACAGGACCAGTATGAGCTGCCCATCGGTGGTGCCCGTTTGAGTCAGAAAAAACACAGATGTCTAAATGTTTGTTCTGTGTAAGGAATTTGTCAGATTGAGTGAAGAGGTTTACGTTCGTTATCAGCTTGGATACTTTGTTTTTCCATACAGCAATTGTCCCTTTAAGGCATGGAATACATTTATTAATACAATTATTTAAGAATATGACAAGTAATAACAGGTAGGTAACTTATCTTTAACTGAAATCCGATGCTGAGAGCATAGCTTAAGTCCTTCGACTTCATCTCTATGAGCTAACAAGACGCCATAAATTCAGCAACCTTCTCCGATCCCCAACACAACCTTTCAAGATGAGTCAGCTGAATAAGTATTATTTTCTTTGATGGCATCATAGATTTCAAGATATGAACAATGATGATATGATAAATAATGCCGTACATACAACAGGAGGGCGTGTCTTAAATTGAATGTAACATCACATTACTTTTTATCCACTAACAATACGTTTATTCTATTCCCTTGAAATATCACGTATTTCTTCACAATAACAAAAAAATCAAGAATTAAAGGATGACAATGTCCACATCCCCATTCTAGACTGAAATGTTGTGGTATGATTTTAATTCTGAATAGCACACGATTTATTTTATTCATTAAATAAATTCAATCATTCCTTAATATAGCTATACAATTAAAAAACAAGAGGCTCATGAGTCACCTTGCTCACCCTAGCAACAATAACCATGATAAATTAGCTTGATGGAGGCATATACAAAATGTCTGGGCAAGGTAGCAGAATAGATATTGTGTCAAAAAAGATTTTGCTAGATATTGCAAGGTAAAACATGTCCCTTTCTCAGTGGGATGTTTTCATGGGCATATCTTATATTGAAAATTGCATTTACTAAGAAGATCTTTTAAATAACTATTGTTCTTATAAACATAATCCTACACAGATTTTTAAACGGTTGTGGTGCCCAAAACTGTCCCTACAATCTTTGCAATAGGGAATTAACAATACGTCAATTAATTGATAATTCGATGACGTCAAAAATAAATCAGTCAATGTTTTAGTATGTACACGGCTTGAACACTAATTCTCTGTGTGAGCACATGGTTTTCAATTGTAGAGCATGCATTGTCTCCAATCACCCATTGTTTACTGTTGATTCGAGACGTCACAAATATCATCAACTATAAATGCTTGTCGAAGAAAAAGTTAGCCAAATTTCAACAGTTTTATGTATTTGGCATGTATTCCATAATTTCATTTCGAACGTTATCCGAATATATGCCCTCTTATGTATTTTTTAAATTTCGGGAAGATGGTTATCCAGGATTTGAAAGAGATGCGGATGTGCTTATTCATTTGTAATCTGGGACCATTGTTTATCATTAGTCGACCAATGAACAAAGGTAGGCAAAGCTACGTGATAAGTACAAATATCAAACATTTATATGGTCTAACTAATATCATCACTGTGTACGATCTATCAAAGCAAAAACACCACACAATTAGACGAAGAAAGGTTTTCTACCTCTGCACGATCGCGTACTTGTTTGTTTAAAAATCTTTTTTTTAAACAAAATTTTAAATCAAAGGCCTGAAAGTATTGAATAAAGCCAAACAAAGAGTTTTATCTGTATGTCATTCATTCTATATAATTAACCTTGATAACGAACATATCTCAAATCGGATTATCTTTTGTTAGGAGGGAGGAGGCTATATACAACATATGATAACCGGTAATACAGCAAAACATTATTAGTAAGTGTTTTAAATGTTTTACAGGTATTGATTCCATGATGTTCACCACAATTTAAAGTAATTTTGTGGTCACTTTCTTGAAATAGCAGGGAGATTATGGGGCTTTTGCTTGAGTTTGAATTAACACTCCCCCTCCTTTTGCAGAACGTATGATATCTGAGGACAAATTTTATATTTGATAATTCAAGTTTTAATTTAGATCATCTTTTTTGTTTATTTTACACGTTGTTCAAATAGCATTGGAATTGCTAATAATAATGCAGTGCTTCAAGGCAATGTATGCCCTAATTTTTTTTTCTGGAAATCAACCATGCTATTGCAAAATCCGCACATTCGTCAAACTAGAAAACATTTTGTTTTTAATACTTATTTTACTTCGTCGGTTCTTGGTATTAATCAAATATAGAAAGTTTTTTGAGGCAATAAATTTTCACAGGCATTTTTATACAGATACAATAATTGTCATTGTTGCATGGGATTGATTTAAATTAATCTTGTAAAATAGTTTCTATCAATTGCATGTAAAACTGAAAAGATTTTTAACATTATATGCATACACACTTTATGACAATTTTTGCCCCGCCCTAGAAGCAAAACTTACGTAACTATTATCATTATTAAGAATTAAAATAGTGTACATTTCTAAAGAAAATTTTTAAAAAAAATGAATAGGCCCTTACTAAAAAATAAGGTCATTTACTTAGTTTTTGAAAGTTTTATCTAACACCGTGACTACCATAGAAGTTCTATAAAATATAAACATAATGAAAACTGTTTTATATTTTTATCGGTATAATATTTTTGCATAGCACTGACTAAACGTCATTTGTAAAAAAAAAAAAAAAAAAAAAAGGCAATAAAGAACAACTAATATTTCTCAATAAAAAGTTTAAAATATGTAATCAATAAAACTCATGCAATAATCAATCAAAAAATAAATCAATAAAACTCATAAAACAGATCATTTTGATCATTAACACAAATGAAAAATCAGTTTTTATTGAAAAATGTTCATTTACAATTTTATAATGTTTTCCTAAAAGTTTATGTCTGTCTACTTTAGATATCTAATTTTTTTAATATTGCCTTTGGCTTCCTCACACACAAACAGATTGTCATTATTGTCTACACATACACCCCCAGGATACCTCAAATTACAGGTATCGATGTACCGGACAAACTGACCATTTTGATCCAAAATGTGGATACAATGTTTGACACTAGTACTGTCTGATGTCAGTATACGATTCTGACTGTCTGTTGTGATACCAGAAGGTCGAAATGTTTTACTCCTTGTAATCGAGAAATGACCTGAGTATCTCCATCTGAATTTTCCGTCCTGATTTACAACAACTACTGCACCAGCCCCATGGTCAGCTACACAGATGTCATGGTTTCTGTTCTCACTAATATATTTAGTTGTGATTGCCCCAGAGTACAGAGGTTTATATTCACTATCAAACTGAATCGTTTGTTTCTCTGTATATCCTGAAAAACGGACAACCTTTGTTTGACATCGCGTTTTACTATCATTGTACATGGAAACAAGGACATCTTCAGTAGAGGTGACACACAGATTAACAGGACTCCATTCCTGTAATCTGATCAACTCTTCTGTCAGCCCATTCTTTATTTTATTCACTGTCCTTGTTTTCCGGTCGTTGTACAGTATATTTTCATCACTGTCTAGAGCTATATCGAAAGGCTTATCCCCTGATTTTGTTTTGATTGTCTGAATGAGTAAACCTCCAATGTTAAAGCACTTGATGTCACCGGTCAATCCCCTCACCCATATTCTTTCTTCATTTAGACAAATTACTTTGTGTAATCCATAATAACCAGCGTTAATTGTGGCAACAAGCTCCGGCTCATCACATAGTTCTCTGACTGAAGATTTTGGTTGGCTTTGTGACAATGCAGTTTCTTCTGTAGCAGTAAACAATGAAGTGAGTTGTCCAAACAAACTGTACAGCTTCCTGGGCTCTATTGGTTTTGGAATGAATGTTGCCATTGTTACCATAACTTTTGGTGGAATCTTGCTGAACTCTTTGATTGTGGAACTGTATTCAATAGTAGAAGATACGTCAGTGGATTGTTCAAGTTCTTTTAATGCCAGTAATGTTTGTTTTATAAAAGACTGTATTTGTTTAACTTCTTTCAAATGTTTCTGTAAATGCTCTCTATGTTTCACTTTTATCTCGCTTATTTCAGTTTTTACTTTGTTGATAACGATGTCGATTTCTTTGTGCCATTCCTCTCCGTGTTTAGAGATTGTTGTTCTAATTTTGTCATATCCCCCATCTAAGTTGGCAAGCTGATTTTCCACTTCAAGTGCAATTTCTTCATATGTAGGTGAAATATTGTTTTCCAACTCTTTTGTGTCTTTTTCTATAACTTCTTTCTTTGTCTTATATACTTCTGTAATTTCTACAAAGTCATGTCCCTTGTGTTGTTTAGATACAGCACAGGAAGAACAAACAATAATGTTGTTACAATCTTTGCACTGAAATTCGCTGTTCTTTTGTGGATGCATTTCACATTTTGGAAAAATCAATGTTGATCGTCGTTCCTGGAATGGGACTATTTTATGTTTGTCATATCCGTCTGAGATGTGTTCTCCAATACAGGGCTTACAGAGGTTTACATGACAAAAGTCACAGTAGCTGTGTAATATGGCGGTCTCACAAAGGCCACATCGGTGAACATCCTGGGCAGTAGAGCGAGGATCCATGTTTGTTCTATAACAAATAGGGATTTGTATTAGGTAAAATATAAAGGTTAATTAAAAATGTGTATTTTGGAAAAGAAATATGCAACACATCGCATGCACACCTTTTTATAATCCTTAAACAAGTATTATACATTAAAACCTGCATTTTTGAACGCGAATGTTAATTTTTTAATAACAACATTTAATCATTAATGAAACTACACCTAAAATGGTTACACCATAGACAATCGACCCAATTTGATATTTTATTGTCTGCCAAGATATTGTAAAGTATTATTTGACAATTTGTAAAAACTGATGCATTACTACGCACAAAATAGTAAATCTGTATTAAAACAAGTGATATAGGTAACTAGCAGTCAAGATAAAGTCCCTATATTTTAAAAGTATCAACATTCAAAGTGAAAGTACCTAAATTTTTAATGCACTTAATATATATGTATAATCACATTAATGAACATCCGAACTGTTGGTTACTCAAATGTGAACAATAAGAATGGAATACAAACCTTATTAACAAGAAGTTACTTGTTATTTTAACTACATAATATACGTGACCTTAACATGATCGATCCTGCTCTGAATGTAAACACCTGAACATTTTTAGAGTTACTCCCCGTTCATTGCTATCCAAGTTATTTCCGTAGTTCAATCGCAACTGTGTGACCCTTTCTGGCCTTTTTTTTTTGGGGGGGGGGGGTGTACTTTCAATCCTTATCTATTATGCTCATTATATTTTTCAATTAAAGAATTTCTCTCAAATGACTGAATATCAACTATATTTCTTAACAAATTGTGATACTTAGACAATTAAATACCAAAACGCATGACTCTTTATTAAATAAAGGAAAAAGTAATTTATTTTTTTAAGTCCATCAAAAGAATTTATAGCTAGTGTTCATACATAATCAAATCAATAATAAAAAAGCGAATTATAATGAATTGAATTGTAGTTTTTTTTTTATACATAATTAAGTATTTTGTATTGTTATTTGACAAACAAATGTACTTGAATCGTAATTATATCATCTTTTTCTTACTTATGAAGCAATATACCTTCATCACCTGCATATGGTGTTTTGTCTCTCAGTTAATTCGATACACAGTGGCATGTTCTTCGTATGAACAGTTTCTAAGGCGAGGCAAGCTATTGACAAACAAGTTGACAAAACAGGACTATCAACAGTCTCGTTTTAAGTCATATTTTTGTAAGTTCTATGGTCGATACAACGACCTTGTCAGAAAAAACAATCTTCCACTGGTCGCATGCTGACTGACGTTTTTTCATACTAATTGTTAGACCATAATTAATAACTTAATTGTCCAGGGACATTTCCGTTTTTTCCCGATTACGACAAAGAGCACACGGCGGGTGTGACTGATTAGCATAGGATGCTCACTCCTCCTAGAGACCTGATCCTACCTCTATCTTTTTAGAGGTCCGTGTTGCTCTGCTTTGAATTTGTATTTCATTTTATCGATTTCTGAGATGGTTGGCAGTTTGTTATTCTCATTTTCATTAAGTAAATTAAACTCAGTAAACAAAATAAATTTAAAAAGATTTAAAAGATTTTTCAAGAAAAAAGATTAAACAATATTTTCGTTTTTTGAAAGGTAAGCGATAACATTTTTGATGGAATTACTTGGTTGTGATCAAATCTTCTGAAAAGCCCTTCCAGCTTCATGATTTGATCACGTGACCAACCAAGGTCATATCCCGGTGAACTTTTAAACTTTTTTTCTGTTTTTTCTTAAATAGTGTAAATGTTAAAAATTGATCAGTTTATTAGGAGATTACAGATAGTGACCTTAACGTGTGAACGTAATGTATTTAAACAAGTTTTTTTTACTTTGGATATCAATAGTATCCAGTTAGCGATGGTTCAGTGAAAAGAAATACTGCTCGAAACCGTACTCTGAGAATTTGAGATACCGAAATAAAACGTATACCAGTAAACTTATAAATTCAGAAATCAACTAATACACATTCAATAAATGCATCATGAAACTGAAGTAAAATTCTCAAGTTTTGAAAATAGTTTAAATGCTATTTTGTTAATCCCTTCTAAACAGGTTTTAACAGAATAATCTTTATATCATACCAATTACAGACCGAAAAAAAATTTGATATGTTTTATTCAATTAAACAGATATGTATTTCAATAAAAATAGTACGTATGTAGATCAGTAGCGAGAATTTGAATGACAATTAACATTTACAAAGACAGCTGCATAAAAACCCCAAGACCAAAACGGAATTTTAAAAAATCACATGCACCTATACGTTTCTCAATATCAGAGGGTCAGCAAGTTAATTAACAAATTTGCTCAGAAATCACTAGTAAGGGACGTTGCAGTAGCCATATCGCCTGTTTAAACTGGTCGTGTAACACCATGGTTACAAGTCGTTGTCAGGGTTACGATAGAAATTTCCCTGGTCACCTTGGTAACTGTAGCTGTAGGTATAGGAGGAATTGCTAACCGTAGTACTGGGTACCCCTCAGGTCTGAATTTTGGAGGTACTCCAAGGAAGATGATACTGTTAAGTTATATTTCAGTCTAACTTGTTATCGAAACACTTGCTTCTTAAGATTGAAATCATGCAAATCATACATGTGTGTTCTTTAACACCGGGTCTAAATATAATCACAAGATGGACATGTGCTGTTCAGTCAACTGAATATTAAATGAAAGCTTTGAAAGGTGACTGAAAGCCAAAACAAAAATATACCCTTCAATTTATTCTTATGAAAATATTCATTTTTAAATTATTTCAAATACATTGTTTAAGTCATGAACCCTAAATGTATAATAAAAATGAAGCAATCCTGAATACTGTTTATGTCATAGTTTGGTTATTGATTATTCAAAATAATGTGAATGACTCATGGCTGATGGAAACTTAAGCTGCAGCGAGAGCAGGAATATGCACGATCTGGTCTCCGACTTCTAAGAGGCTGTTGACTCAGTATGTATTACTTTCACAACCTTTAAATAAGACGATTTTTTGTATGGTCTTCATGAAGCAAAACAATAAATTCTTTCAGAGTTTTTAACAATAAATTGTATTACTTACAACTTACCATTTTACGGTTTCAAGAAAGTACATATGCCATTAATATGGTCAGGGGCAGTGCAAAGGTTATAATCCTGGCGCTATAGTACTCTAACACTTTATAACAACAACGATTTTTATAGAGCACATTGCAATGTCAATTCATGCTGTTAATTGCGTAACTGACAAATACAATAATTTAATCTGTATGTGTCTTGACTCTATTTCGAATCATTTAACACAAAGTTCATCGAGTCATCATTATTATTTTAAAATATATAATTAGAATAAAATTGTGGATTAGACACGTTGATGCTCAGATAATCAAGCCTTAAGCAAAAATTTTGGATGAACTGATTAATCAAGTTTTAGTTAGTTCAAGTTCAGTTACAGATATAGTTCTTCAGCTTGTTCTTTTGCTTTGACTATTCCCCATGCAATTGTAGACAGTTCACATATTTATAGTTATGTAACTTGCAACGTCTATATATCTAAAACATAACCAGAAAATCGGTAAATAATGTCCCATATTTAAAAACAATATTTGAAGGTTCATCTGAAGAGTAGTTTGTCAAAACTAAACCTTAATAACACAAGTATCGATTACCACCGAAGACAAAACGATAAGATAAATTCACAGATGATAAAATTACTTTTACTGGAACACACGGCTCAGGGCCCAACGCGCTGACAAAAACTGCGATCTCTAGATGAATCTCTATCATTCAGGCAACTGGTGTAGAATGAACCGTATTGAAATGTGACTTAATGACAAAGACGTATAATTTATTAAGAAAGTGAAAAAAAAACACATTTGTAGCCTAAATTATAGTTAAATATTCTGATCATTGTCACTTGCATACATTGTCTAATATGGCCCACATCATAACAATATGCATATTTTATCAATAGAAGAGGACATACATGTAGGTGTTAGACCTAAAACCCAAGTGTCGCTGTGTCTAGCCCCGCTGTGGTCACTTGCAATTATGCAGTAGGTCCTTAGATAGTGCATATAATCTGCTCTTGTCTATGTTTACCCAGCTGCAATTGGTACTACTTTACACTTAAAGTTAATCTGCGATGAATTATTACCCAACCAAGGGGGAAACAACCTCTCCTGGTATGCAGATGAAAAACGCCCTCTGTATTTCATGGCTTGAAAAGGGGGATAACCTTAGCTTATTTTATGAATATTTATATGCATATGATTATAATTACATTGTTCGTATGCAGTGTAAGGACTTTGTTGAATGACCTTTCGTGATTGGTTTTACTTCAGCCTGAATAAAGCTATCTAATTTTATTGATTGCATTTAATTTACTAAGTTACGTTACTTGTTTTGATAATCTTAAATAAAAACTCTTTTGTTTCAATTCAAGTCGTAAAAAATGATTAAACACGTTCAGGTTTATATAAATGGCATTTAGAAAATCAAATCCAGGTTCTAAATAATAAAGGGAAAAAAACCCAGTATAATTGTATCAACGAATTCAATATTTATTCATCAACACAACAAGCTGTGTCTATATATATATTTTTTATAAGCACTCAATGTAATAAAATGTCAAATTTTAAATAATACAATGTACCTAGTAGCTACGGCGCCAGGTGAGTATCTCTCTGGTACATCAATAGAAACTCAAAAGGGACACCGTTTGCCTCCATGCCGGGGTGATTCAAAACGGCGTTGTAAATGTGCATTTCATAACTTTCATAGTACGTGATAATTTCAGCACGCTCGTTTTCTGGAGGGCTAAACACGCCGAGAGGTAGTACATCAACGTTTCCGGTTGGTCCGCGAACATAGAAAGTTTCGCTACATTCACAGTTCCAAACAGTTACCTTGTATTCAGTGTATGTGTGTCGTTCAGAAGTTTCTCAATTCCTATATCGCAGCTGTTTACGGTAGAAGAATCTTGATTGAGAAAGACGGTTGAATTTAAACTGGTAAGCAATGCCAGTGTTTCTCGCTTATACTCCTACTTCAGAATTATAAATATTTCAGAGTATTTTTCGTTTGAAAAAAATGCTGTAATCACATTGTTTTTTTTCCTGAAAAGGAAAGTAAGTATTAGCAGTAGAAATTCTATTATACATAGTACATGTATTATACATAGTGTATCAGTTAAAGTAAATGTTAAATGTTTTTAATTGATTTATGTTTTTCAAACAATGCTTCATGATATGTTGTATCTAAAAGCATTGAATGTAACGGTGTAGTTAATCTTTGTAATAAATGATTGCTGAATAGCAGAGGATTTTTTTAATTGTAAACATTGGTTGCGGTTGAAAAGATTATAATTCAACACATTGACACATATGGTTATTTGGTTTAGTTTTTAGACTATTGAACTAGAAGGAGGCTAACTGGTCAGCAAATGAAATTAAATAAAATTAACATATATATATATATATATATATATATATATATATATATATATATATATATATATATATATATGCCGGTATATCATAAACGGTTAACATTACTATTAATCTGAACTGCTTTATTAAGAAGGATATGATATTTTATTTGACGTTTTACGGAATATCATATCAAACCTGTTTTCATTTTATAATGTTCTTTATAGAGTTCTAGCTTAGCTGTAATCTGTTAACAGCAAATCATCACTGTATGGAAAGGACTAATCAAAAATGTGCTCGATTAACACTACTGCTCTACTTTTACTGGTATCTAGAATTTACTCTATATATATTTAGACAAAATGTCTTGTTGAACCCTTATAATACACTTTCATAAAAACTACATCAAATTATTTTGGTAGTTATTGTTACTTTCAAAGTTTATTATGTAATTTCTTTTGCTTTCTTTTTTAAATACAATTATGACAGTCGTTTATCATTAGTCCGACTGTTAATGTTTTACCATTTATATATTTTCTAAAGTGAACTTTGGACATTGACAGAGAACGTTGTTTCATGCTACAGGTGAATATTCGAGGAATATTTAACAAATATTTCCAATAAATATCAACCACCGGTTGTCTCCATGCCTTATGGATACCCACCCTCGTGTTTGAGGGCTTACACATGATTGTGTAGTAATGTTTTGAAAACTTATCTTTGATGTTATGACGACTTGACTCTTTTTCGGTCTATCTCAAGTATAGCATGTTTTGTTTTAGGTATATTTGATGCCTATAATACACATGTATTTAGAATAACAAATTATTATAGAATATAAACATTACATACGAAGCTCCTTTTTTCATATAAAGACGTCAATTTTCAAAGGTCGGTTTAAGAAACATTATACTTATAAAGACGTCACGATACAAATGTAAGTTTCAGAAACATTGGGATAATTATGCATAACTTTTTTAACAGCTATGGGGAGATCGAGGGGGACCAACCAAAAAGTCTTAGAAAACTATTACACATGATCTGTAGAAATCCAGATATCCAAATGATCTCTTTGTTATCCAATCAACAAAGGTTTACAGCTGTTTGGAATTAGTGTATTTTTCGTAAAAGTTTCAATCCTTAGATCAAATTAATTATGAATATTAACATTTTCTTAAGATGTTTTTGAATTATCTAGTAATTGGCCAAATGAAATAATTTTATTTTAATAAAATTGCTTTATTCTTGACAAAATTTTTTCTAATTTGAACTATCTAGAAAAAAATCTACGTATAATGCTTCCCTAGCCAAATAAGAAAATCAATACTTTCATAATATGAAGCTTAGATATTTGTACAGAAACTTTTACAACCTGTCAATATCCAAGTTCCATTATATGGCTGGTGTTGAGCAGGTCATGACGTCCCCATCAGTATAGCATGTATGATCATCTGCAACAAAGAATTAATTAGTTGCTAATAACGTCATACAAACTTTGCAAGTATTAAAGATCATTAGAATTAACAACAAGAACATACGACACGTTATTACATAAAACATATACACAGGGCTTAAAATTCGGCTGTAAATTTATACAAGAGTATATCTAGATATCTAGATTACATAAATTGATTTTGAACATAAAACTGCATTGATTTATATCAAATAGCACGCTGTTATGTGTACACATATCTTATCTTTACCATGTCAATTTTTTTTAAAGAAATATCAACTATCCTACACTGGTTAGATAACTGATGGGGACTCATTTGTTTTAATGACAGCTAATCCTGTGAGTAAGAACATTAAAATATCATCTACATATATACTGGTCAAGGGCCGATACTGGCTGTGATATGGAAAAGGGGTATTTATTATATTTATTACAAACGTTATTAAATTTTTAAAAATCAACTTGAATAAATTGATTAGAAATATTGATTGAAATTAGTCTGCACATGTATTAAATAAATACCTGAGATCGAAATTGTTAACAAGCATCTAGCTTTAGAACCGGAATCTCCCCGGGTTTGAAAAAGATAACTGCTCCAAAACATTTGGTAGCTTTTAAAGTTTTAAAAATGTTGACTGTAACGAATGTTTTATTTTTTTAGTCTGTAAACATGCATAAATGAAAAAAGGCAGAGAGGTTCCGCAAGGAGTGTGAGGCCGATACGAGCCTTTTAATGTCATCTGAATCACATATGCAAAAAACTGTATTTATTACTAAGTATGCAATAAATATCTATATATCTTCCAGTCTTTTTGAATATATATCTCTATACTTAAAAATTAAGACAGTTTGCAAATAAACTACAATATGCCTGCCCCCGATTAGTTGCTGGCACCTTTAGTATTTCATCACGTCTGAGTTAATGTCCGTAAGCAATAATTGAATTTTACATGATAAGTAATTATTAAGAAATAAATTAAAAACCTACTTTCATTTCCGATAAACAAACCCAGAATAGCAATAATGAGAGTAAGGTAGTGTACACGCTTTGGCGGATCCATGTCAGTGAAAAATGCATCAAAATATATGCTTGCAATGAAATGCTATTGAATAATCAGTTACGAGTGAACATATTTACTGGAACATAATTAGGATATGCATAGAATTAAAGATATGACAAATGTGGAATGAATAAAATGAGCCACTTCGTTTC
Source organism: Magallana gigas (assembly GCF_963853765.1). Taxonomy (NCBI): domain Eukaryota; kingdom Metazoa; phylum Mollusca; class Bivalvia; order Ostreida; family Ostreidae; genus Magallana; species Magallana gigas. The sequence continues at coordinate 15,906,651 of NC_088853.1, read as the reverse complement.
TCCAATATGCGATTTTAGTTTTGATTGATAGAACTTTCCAGAACGAGATAACCAAGAAAGCAGGTTGACTAAGGTGGCAGGGGATAGTTTCGAAGGAAAGACCCGGTCAAAATTTTTTTTAAAAAAGGGAGAACCTGGGGTTTGGCTGGTTATTTGAGGGGTATAAATTGCTAGAATATTTATTGCATTCGTTTTGTGGACAGAGGAGCTCATGTCAATTTCATTAATATATGACACTCTAATACTGGTAGCACATTTCATCAGATATGGAATGAAAATGCGAAACTGTGGCCAAAATTTTCACTTTCGGATTTGTGCTTGAAAAGTAGGGTGGGTTCAGAACACGAAATGTCACTCGAAAAGAAGGTGATTGACCCCCCCCCCCCCCCTATCCTATGGTAGTTTATGGTAGTTGCTCGGGACTGGAGCGTGGTTCTGGACCCGTGAAGATTCACGTGAAAAAAGGTCAATTTTTCAGAAAATGTTGAGACCGTTCCTGGCTATTCTTTACAGTGCTATATGTAAGTTGTACTTGTTTTATTCTGAAATGTTTCAAAATTCTCATGAGTCGGAACCATGTGTCCCCTGCATGCAAACCAATTTTAGCAAATTAAAAAATCCACTGAAAAATTAAATCTCATATATGAGATATGAGCCACCTAATTAACATCATAACGGAAAGTTTAGGGCGAGTTGATCATCGGGCAGTAACCTTGAATCTGACAACTTTGGTTTTAAGATGTGCAAATAAATATGTATATACTAACGTTTTTAAGGTAACTCCGTACCTATAAAATTATGGGTTCAAAGTTAAAAAACTTAACTTTTTTTAACTTATTGGACTTGAATTTCATCAAAAAATAAATAAAAAAGATATGTATCCATACTATTGAAGATGTAAGGTAATAAAAACCAAATGCTGAAATTATCATCTGAAAATCACACTTTTTTTGTTTAAAAATTAAATATAAGTGGATGGATACTTGTTTGTCTATTTAAATTTCATTGCTTACTATGCCAGAAACCTAAAATTAATTTAAAAAAAAAGAAAAAAATGTTTACATTAGAAAAAATATAGCATTTAGATATATCACTTAGAGGAAAATAGAAAAGAGTTATTTCCCTTTGTCATTCTTGAATTATGTCGAATATAAGGATGAAAAACGCTTATTAAATATCTCCAAGTAAACAATGATTTGAGTTTTTGATGTGCACCTATAATAACATAGAAATTACAAATCTACTTGCAAGAATTTTAATGATTTCAGGGTTTATGTAAAATGTATGACGTCTCAGGAGGGTGGATTTACTTTAAATTACGTACAATTCTATCAATATAGATATGCAGTAAACCGCATACATTAATTTTTTAACCAATAACAATAACATACATGTAAATGATGCATGCAGAAAAACGGGAAAGTTTATTTAAGTATCTATGTTTTTTTATTTGGGGGGGGGGGGGGGGCAGTATTTATCTGAAATTCTTATGTGGCAGAGTTATAAACGTTGTTACAGAGCGATTTGTCCTAAACAAAACGTAAAAAGAGATATGACACACTATATACACCCACTCCCTAATTTGAAATCAAATAAAAACTTTAAAGTATGTTTTTATCCAATATCATATATATAGAGAGAGAGAGAGAGAAAGAGAGAGAGAGAGAGAGAGAGAGAGAGAGAAAGAGAGAGAGAGAGAGAGAGAGAGAGAGAGAGAATTTCATTGCTTTTACAGGGACTATAAACACCATGATTCATTTTCCCCCAAAAAATTAATCTTGCATTTCGCAGCTATGTTAAGGCTATCCGAAGTGAAATATATATCCGAAAACGATAATATCTTAGTTATCGAAATGTAACTTTAACCTTGCCAATTTCTTTAAACTTTTATTACATAAGTTAAAAGCGATATTTTACACTAAATTTGATGCATTTTTGTGACATCACATGTTCTTCTTAAGCACTTTACATGCGAATCCTAAATATAGTACATGATCTATTTAAATTGCATCGGCGCAAGTGATGATATACATTAAATCAAAAATAAATAATTGTAATAGCATTTTTTATATAGCGCTTTTATAATGCTGATGCATTCTCAAAGCGCTTTTTACAATTATTACCCCAGCAGACCTTAAAGCATTTCGGAGCCTTAATAATTAGAAACATATTTTTTTATGAAATTTTTTTCGATAAGTAATGTGTTTTGCAGTTCTTGATGGTGGTTCACATATATATATTTCGTGTACTTGAAAGCATTTCGCACAATCATCGAAATTATGCAAAATTTTACCTTTTAAGCTCAATTTACCCAAAATTGGTTTTCCTCAGTATAATAAACATTCGTACTTGGTTTCTCTACCAGTTTTACGTAAACTATACTAAGATTGTATTGATCTTTCAATTGCGCCAAGCTGTTTCATATATGCATCAACATATCTCCATGAATTAGTTTACACGTCGCAGGGAGAGTCTCTAACCCATTACTTTATAAATATTTATTTACCAGATACGAAGCTTTAAAACTGACAATTTTTTTCTTAATATTGATTATATTGAATAAAGTATCACTTTTATTTAGAACAGCGTCTATGTAAAAGAATAAATGCTATTTTAATGGTACAAAATCACTCATATTACATTACGATACACTCCCTGAGAAGGAATGCAGATCGTGACGTAAAAGTTAATTATGACATCGTATCTTATGAAGTACAGACAAGTGACTTTCAGTAATTCGCTGTGAAATCAATCGGAACATACCCACGTTACATGTATGTAATTTACTGTTGTTAAAAAAGCATATAAATATCAAAATAAAATACGACATAGTGCATTTTCTTATTTAACCTACACGCGTATTAGTTTAAATCTAATTATCATGAATGATAATGATTCACCTGTCAGAGCGTCCTCTCTGGTGAAATATCTGTAGACACACAACATGCTGTTGTCCAACGATCCTGATCCCACCCATAGACAGTTAGTGTTGACAACATAACTCAGACTGTATATTTTGCCCATCTCTTGTGATTCTTTCAGTAGATGTAAAAGAAACTGACCGTCTCTGTCTAACATCTGTACTATATTAGTTCTACCATCACACACTAGGATGTGTGACAGCGCGTCAGTACAGATTCCCAATGGCTGTAGTTCTGATCCTGATGGATGTCCTGTGTAGGAAAAACGATGTCTTCCTTCTCGTTCTGTTACCACTACAGCACCAGAGTCATAGTCAAAGTCACAGTCAGAATCAGACACCACGACATCTCTATCGTTATTTTCTGTTATATATCGAGGTTGTCTATACAGTTCCAGTCCTTTGTTGTCATGTTTGATGGTTTGTGTCAGTTGTCCGTTACGGTTATACCGGGTAACGTTGCCTGTTTTTGATTCATAGTGATCAATTCCGACCAGTAGATCCCCAGTGGACGGAGACCAGTACACACACAATGCTCCCAAGATAAAGTCTTTTCTCTCTATAAATTCGGTGGTTGTTTTCAAATCCTTTGACAGTTTGTTAATGTTATCATTCTTATCTATATAAATAAGTTCACCCTCACTGTTAACTGTATGTAATCCTCCATATGAATCAGTACAGAAGTCCTCCACATGATGTTGAGGGACACCTTTTATGTTTGTCAAAAGGAGACTGTCTCTATCACTGATCCAGACCCGTTCTGATGTCACACAGGAAATGTGATGACAACATTCAACACCTGTCACTGTGAGAGAGTAAAGTAACTCGGGGGAATACATCGGTTTCAGCATACACTGGTTTCCTTACTGTGGTTTTTCTGTCTCTGTGGTTGGGACTTCACCCTGTGACTTAGAGGTCTGATTCAAATCTAAAAATTATTTTGTCAAGTTTAAAGTATTCAAAATTATTTTAAAATAATTACTGCTTCCAATGAACTGTTTAAATAGTTCTTCTCTTTGATACAAAAAAACGATGCACTTTTACTAATTACAATATGATAAAATTTAATAATTTAAAAGAAAAATTCACTTGCTTATCTAACTACTAGTTTTTTGTTCTGTAAACATTCATTATCATAAACAACATAAACATATATATGTTCAACTATTACGTTAATAATTTGCCAATAATTCAGAAAAAACAAAGTTATATATTGCCCCATTTTCATCAATGACAAATGTCAACAACACAGGATATGGTATTCATACTAACATTAATAATTTCCATGAAGCCAATTAGTATAATAAATCCAACTTACCAGCAGTCAACCCGTTCTGTCTGGTGATATACCTGTATATAGCCACCGTGTTGTTTTTGTCTGATCCGACCCAGAGACGGTGAGTGCTGACATCATAACTCAGGCTCCATGGACTGAATATCCCTGATGGTCTTATTAGCAGATGTGACAGGAACTGACCATCCTCATCTATAATCTGTACTGTGTTGGTTTTATCATCACACACCAGGATGTGTGACAGCGCGTCAGTACAGATTCCATGCGGCCGTAGTTCTGATCCAGATGGATGTCCTGTGTAGCAAAAACGATGTATTCCTTCACGGTTTGTCACGACTACAGCACCAGACACATATTCATAGTAACAATAGTCAGACACTACAATATCTCCATTGTTGTTTTCTGTCATATATTGGGGTTGTCTATACTGGTCGAGTCCTAAATCGTCGTGTGGAATCGTTTGTGTCAGGTGTCCATTCTGGTTGTACCGAGTTACCTTGCCTGTCTGTGTAGCATAATTATACATCCCAACCAGTAGATCCCCAGTGGACGGGGACCAGTATATACAGCGTGGTTCCAATTTTGAATCTGTTATCTGCATAAATGTGTTAGTTGTTTTCATATCCCTAGATAGTTTGATAATGTTATATTTCATATTTATATAGATCAGTTCACCCTTATAGTTCATTGTGTGTAGTCCATTATATAAATCACTGCATAAATCCTCTAGACTATGTAGAGGGATACCTGTTGTATTTGTCAAACTGATGCTGTTAACAATATTATCACTAACCCAGACCCAGTCTGATCTCTCGAAGGCAATGTGACAACATTGATTTACGTCTCTTAGTTAAATAGACTGATGAAACTCAGCACCAGATATCAGTTTTAGCAGACACTGGTTTCCTACGCGTCGAGTTCCTCTCTCCGTGATTTGGATTGCACTCAGTGACTCCATCACATCCTCCTTGTTAAATGACTCAGCCATGGAGTGCTTGATCGTGTGGAGTGTAAAATGTATCTGAGGGAAGATTTTCTTTATGGAGGAGAGGAATTGTATTGGTCTGGTTGCTGATTGTTCATATATGTCCGCATATCTCTGTAGGCTGACAATATGTCTGAACCCTTCAAACTTTTGTTTTAAACATCTGTGTTTAAAATCAAGGTCACAAAACACATTGTACAAAAAATCGTCTTCTTCTTTGTCAATAAGACCATTCAGTATCTGGGCCTTATCTAACACCTTTGATTGATAAAGGGAGAATTCTGTGTGACAAGTTTTGAAATCAGCTTTTATTTGTGACAGGAGAAATGGTCTTTAAAAGAGAGCCTCACTTCTGATGGAATGAATGGTTTCTTTGTGTTGCTGTTGCTTTGTTTCATATGCTGTTCTTACATCTAGTTGTCTGTGGTTTCTATGCTTTCTGCAATGAAAACAGACAGGGAGTTTACAGGGTTCACAGTACTTTCTATAAACATTACTAGGATGGTTCACACAGGTCTCTTGAGTTGGGATGTAGTTGATTTTATCACGGTGTGACACAACATCATGGTCTATTGTTTTGAGATCTTTTACATGATTCTCCTTACATTGGGGACAGAGATCACATTGACACGATACACAAAAGTACTCTGTATCCCCCGGACACTCAAAACATGGATGTACTCTATATAAGGAACTTGCTTTGTCCATGATGACTTTAAATCATAACCTGCTAAATGAAAATAAAAAAGATTTTAGAATTTTAAAAAAAGTGTTAACATGTTTCAATTCAAAATATTCATTCTTGGCATAAAGGGAATAAAAAAAAATGTCAAAATACCTCGGATTGATCAATCAGTTGATCTAGATGTCATTTCTATTGAGTCCCTACCTATATATATATATATATATATATATATATATATATATATATATATATATATATATATATATATATATATATATATATATATATATATATATACACAGACTCTCTAAAAAGATTCTGTATTCATCTTCCTGATCTATATAGTTCCTTCTTAGCACAAACATTGCATTTACAGTACCCACAACGTTATTTATAAAATTACAGTTATAATATGCTTTTCTTATCGTATATCAGTCCTATTAAATCGTGCGTGTATGCTGTTCTAGCGTACGTAAATGGTATCTTATCGTGCGTTTACGCTCTCGGGTTTATTGTTCATTATACATGTATCACTTTTTTCGTTGAACACATCGTATTAATCGGATCGTTCCTTTATATTAGCGAATATTTACATCTACCATGATATAGCAATCATTGCAGAAAAAAATTGCATAAACCACAAACCCGGGTTACATGTATGTATGTTTTTTGCAATATCGTCATCTTCATACCCCGCATAAATCATTAAAGAAAGCATTTTTTTAATGTATAAATAATTTTATTAAGAAGTTTAGTCATTTAGTTTGCTGTATATGTTTTGTTATCGATGTGTTCCACACTAAATACATTTTTACGACGAAACCTTATTAAACAACGCAATCACAATGTAATGCATTTCAACGATGTTCAAAACATTTCGCATTTTGTATTTCTTGTCACCTCGCAATATGTATTCAACTGTAATTAAAGAAAGCATATAATTAATTCCGTGCATTAAATAAATATAAAAGTTACTAGATTATTTCACAATAATGCTTCACTTTTATGTATAAATATTTGCACTCCTTCATGCACCCACTCATAAACAAAGGAAAACGTGTACCTTTTACACACGAATTCGCACGTTTTTAATACATTTAAATACGTTTAAATACACAAAAGTGCTAGAATTACTCGAACGTAAAATTCTTGAAATAACTTCGACCGTAACAGTATACGACAATTTATCAAACACATGATGTGCAATTCTATGTAGAATTTTTATCATACTAGTATCCAACTTCTTTAAACCATAATCTAAAAAGAAATGATACGCAAATCATAATTGTAAGCAATTGAAATGAAATAATAATATTACCAATCGAAGAATATACCTGTTAAAGCGTACGCCATCGGTCGTCATTGTATATTTGCGTTCGCATTAACTTGTTTATAAAATAATTGGTTATTTTATGAATTTGCTTTTACACAAACGAAGAGCATTTATGAGATATCTTATATTTTTTTAGAAGAAGAGTTGTTTTTTTATCGAACCCGCTAATCTTCATGTGATTTGATATCAGGCTGAGTTATCGGGGTGTTCGGTAACGAAAACAATGTCAACAATACCTATAATTCATTGGTAATTTAAGCTCATATTTTTAGTTAATGATTTTTAACTTGTCATTTTGTATATTCTATAAATGACACAGCAAACTGGGATTTACACGTCGGTATTTGTAAATAAAAGGTGTTTTTGCGTTTATCTTGAATTGCAGGTATCCTTTATCAAGTGTTTTCCTTCGTGTTAATCGTAAAGACCGATTTAAATTGTGATACAAAACCCAGTGGCCGACAATGATTATACAATACATTGGTACAACAGGAGTATAAAGATTTCATAAATACTGGATTAAATTTGTTTATATCAGTATTTGGATAGCATTGCAAAAATCACAGATGTTGGGCACAAGTGACAGAAAAATGGCATGGACACCAGTGAAGTAGCAGTAGAAAATAGAAGTAACAAACTATAAAATTGCATTGTATTTACATTTCAACTTCTGGTGATCTGGTCACAGAGCGACTAGTAAAAAATCGGTACTCATAAGAAATACAAAGATCTAGGAGCAGAAAACATCACATTTACAACAAAGAAAATGGCGTTTCTATCAATTAAATGCTGAAGAAAACAGTGAAAACAAACTATAACAAAGACTACATCTGGCATGGGATTTAAAGTGCAAAACGTCAGTAATTTCTATATACAAAGGGAAGAACATGGTCGTCGGAGTTTTAAAACCTGAACCTGTAGTAACTCATTTTTCTTGGACTATAAACTGTTTCATTTGAGATTCTACAGTATCTTAAAACCAATGCTGGAAAACTGTGTGGATACTACAATGACTATCGCATGTAATTCCGAACGAAGGTGAGAAAAAAGTTTCATTTTGCGCATGTGATTGTAATTTTCTTATCAGCACAAAATTTTGTAATGTAACATATGTATTTATAAATAAATTCTCTTTGCAGTGTTTTCTGTTCGGATGTGTGATCTTTCTCCTCATATGTTCAACTGCGTTCGTATGAATATTTTATTAGGTCCAATCTGGTCTTTAAACTTTATATTTCGAAATTACCAATTATGAATTAGGTTTTAAATGGCATTCGTTCTGAATTTTACCGTACATGATATGACAAGCAACACACTCTATTTACTCTATTTAAAAGGATTAAAATCTTTATTTGCAAGTTTTTAAAAAGTGTGTCGTTTCGTGTCTGCAGTTTAATAAAATAGACTGATTGTCAATTCTGCCGACTGAAAAACCGTCCTGTCAATGCATCAATATAATTCTATTAACATATAATTGCTAATAAATAAAGAACAGCTTTTCGTTTACTGAAACTGGGATTCACACACGTAAATGTACAGTATGTCTGAAAACAATTTTATGGATAACACGTCATTTTCAAGTGAGAAATGCATGTTACTATAGACAATATTATTGATAATTTGTGAATTAGAAAATGCCTACCCTAAACAAAACAATGGATTCTACTCAGTATGGAGACAGGCGAAAAATCAAGTAGTTGTGTAACCTTCTTGGAAACAAAGTACTTCACAAATAGCTATACCTACAAGAAATAAATACTGGTTACTGTATAAACAATAACATATTCCGTGCGTATTGCTCAACCAATTTAAATGCTGTGTATAGTGATCGTGGTGCATTAGGTTTAACAAGATATCATAACAATAGCAAAGTTTGATTTGGTCTCGTTTTTATTGGTTACTGGCCGTCTTTCATAAAAAGGTATTTAAATTGTAGACCCTATATTGGCATGCATGACTTCTTTTGATTCTAAAAGTACGTCATCAATCCATATTTCTGTCGTTTTAAAAAATCGATATGTGAATTATTTTATTTTCTTAGACCAAATTAAAAGCTAACAGAAGATTTTGTAAAAAAAAAAAATAGACATTTGTCTGTTTGGGTTTTTTCTCCAAACGTTAAAGCATATTCTGTTCCTATTGAAGACAAACTTTTAAGTATGAATGTGTTTGTAAATTTATTATGTGCATAAACAGTGTATCAATACGAAATAGAGAGTTTTTGATTTTTTGTTTACATTGTATTAAGATGCCATATGAATTTACATTGTTTTAAGAACATATTTTACACAGAAACAAAAATACAAACATACGTGTTGCTCAGCAAAGTTTAAGATTTTTAAAGATTTCCTGAACTAAATGGTCCAGATGGGTGATGTTAACAAGAATTGTTATTCAATTTGTTAATCAGATCACCTGAATTGTAATACTCAAAACATGATATAACTGTGGGTTATCCCCTGTATGAGTATGCTGAACACGTCCCTAAAGCTGGCCTCTGTGATATCTATTTCAGGATCGTATCTTCTTCTTGATCCAATCCGACTTTTACAAAAGAGATACATGTAACAGTAATTTGAACTCACGACTTGAATGCTATGAAGAGAGAGAGAGAGAGAGAGAGAGAGAGAGAGAGAGAGAGAGAGGGTGTTACATTTTTTGCTAATCGCTGTTTTGTGTAGAGAATTAAAACCTACACATACTGATGTACATGGTTGCAATTTGCTCTTGTGGTACGTCAACAAACCATATTGTTTTCGTTTTAGACCATTGATTTGTAGATATTTTTATGTTATAAACTTGAGCGAACACAGAATAACTGTTGTAAGTTGTATTCAAATAAGTATGAACTCAAAAGGTATGTACACCCATGAATTACGATTCGTCTAATCAATCCAATAGAATAAAAGAGAAAAGAATCTTCAAGCCATATTAATGTCAGCTTAACTAGAAAAGGACGGCTAAAGACCGATAACCCAACAATCAACATTCTGAAATGTGCTTTTTAGTTGTATTTTAAAACTCCTGTGGTATATGTATGGTTTGTTCTAGTAAAGAAGCATATTTACGAAAAATATATTTTAGTTTTTATACAAATCAAAGTTTCATTTATCTATCTTCGTCCCCCTTAAGCATGCAAAAGCATTAATTCTAGAATTGTTTCAAGAATCATTCGATCATGATGGGTTTTTTCACATTCAAAAAAGTTTGTTAAATGTTATTGTTAACTTCTTGGCACAACTTTGTGTATCATAGCTGATCGCCAGTCTCTCTCTCTCTCTCTCTCTCTCTCTCTCTCTCTCTCTCTCTTTAGAATTCCCATCAATAAAATATACCTTCCTCTTATCGACCTGTGGCATGTCAAATATGTGTTATTTTAGTGTATGTTGTAGGGTGTGAGGTACACTGTGCTTGATCAAACAATTGGTAACAGATGAAGGTCAAATCGAATCTCTTTGTACAATTTTTGCAGTGACCATGTCCCCTGAATAGACCCTTTGGCAAAATTCAAAGAGCTTATGTGGGTAACGATTTTCCAATGATAAGAAGAAATGTCAAAGTCAAAATATACTTTTTTATTAAATTTCGTATTCAGACCAAGCTTTTTTCCAGTTTTTTTAGCCAATTCGGGTTGTTATGAAAAAACGGAAAACTCCCTGGGCAAATCGGTGATAAATAATGGCCTAACAATAAGAATAACTCAGTATTGAAATATCAAATATTGATTTAGAACAAAGCTCGTAATCGCCGCATTTCCTGAAAAAACGTCAGTCAGTCTTCGGCTAAGCGAAATATTGTTTTATTTTGTATCACTCTCCTAGCTGATATGGCGATCAAATATGAAATGACATGGACAATTCAGCCGTTTTGGTACAAGAACTTACAACATCATCTAAATTTAACTTTGCTGGCAAAATTGGCGAAAAAAAATTCAATTAACTTTAAAGTAACATTTCTTAATATCACAATAAATGGAAATTATAAATGTCCATTTTGTTGTTATTTGAAAATCAGTTTCATACTAATTGGAAGGCTATGCTATATCACCTAATTGTGTACGGGCTTTTCCGTTTTTCTTGTTTACGACAAAAAAGACACGGCGGGTGTGACCGGTCAACAGAGGATGCTCACTCCTCCCGAGCACCTTATCCTACCTCTATTTATTTTAGAGGTTCATGTTTGCTCTGCTCCTTTTTTGTAATTGTTCTTTGGACTTTTGAATTTGAACACTGTTCGTTATCATTACGTGTCATCGTAAATTCTATTCTTCCAGTAAGACTGATCATACTTTAAGCAAGTTTGTTATTTAAGCAATTAGAAGTAAGTTTTCCTAGATGTTGTAAGTGTATTTTCCAAAATACGATGCCACAAAACTATACATATCCAGGCAAAGGCCAGAATTTTTTTTGTATCAATCGATATTGAAACAATTTCAAACCAAAGAAATTCTTTCTCAATTTTAAATCAGCGACAACAAAAAGTGTATGCTTTTCTACATGAGTGTATGTATCTGACTGTGTCCTTCTTCTGGAAAGAATATTCCTCTACTTTTCTACAGTGCCAACACCTTTGAGGCGAAGTATTGGTCCTAATGTCTCTCAAATGCCTAAAATATCCGAGTCCAAAAGTGGGCAACACATCTAATAGAGATAATTATTGCCTGTGATGACTGCTGAAGTTTCATTTTTCTTCAGACACACGTTCAGCACTCTACCACTCGATCTAATAAAATAATTAACCCATAGTTGTACCCTGAATAAATGCCATATACTTGACTCTGTCGTGTACTAAAAGCTCAAAATCAAATCGGATCATCTTTTCTGAAGAGCAACAACAAATGTTCTTGACGCGACAGGGTATTATAAATTTATAATGTTTCATTTTATTCAACATTAAGCTGTATGATGATCGTAATAAAAGTCAATAATAAAGAATGACATTCCCATCAAGCATCCATGAATATCATTCCCTAACCAAAGTGCTCTTAAGGAAATTTTTACTTGTTTTTTCTAATTTTACCTAAAAGTGCACGTACATATTTGTCACTTGTATTCTACACATACCAACACAACAACTTGTTAATTAAAAACAAATTCTGATTTACATCCTGATCCGGATGGATGTGTTCTTTAAGAGAAACGATGTCTTCCTCCACGTTCTAATACAACTAAAGCTGCATAGTCAGACACCACAACATCCAATTTTGTTCTCTGTTATAAAGTGATGTTCTCTTAATAGATCAAGAATTGATGAAATGATGAAATTTAGCAAAAAAACATAAAAAAAAATATCAATCATCATTTGAACGTTGTTATTGGCGACAATCTTATTTTACTTTATTTTCTTCACAAGAAGCATGCACTCTGCAGCTCTGCTAAACAGTAGCGAAATCTGTTTAAAATTACCAAGCAATATCATTATCAAATTACTACAAATGTTCTCGATTTCCAGAAATTGCTAAAATTAAGCATCATCTTTTTAAACATGCTTTAAGGCAGATTGTTATAATGTAAATTGGTGATTTACAGTCAAATGGATAAATCATTCTATGCTTCAAAAATAAAGATACGCTTACATTTATTGCGAAATGATTTCACTATGATTTTTTAAAAAAGTCATCAGCATTTTGTTTTCACTGTAACACGATAGGGGAACATTAATCATTTTTTTTTTAAATTGCATTCTATAACTGAGACATATCCAAATTCTACATCATTTCAGAATTCTGAGTAAGTACATTTTTCTCATTAACGAACAATATTATTCTTTACATGTAAAATGGTAGCAACGTTATTGTTGACAAACGACACGCACGATTCTGATACTTGAACGATCACGCACAATACACGAACGATCACGCACGATACACGACCGATCACGCTCGATACACGGACGATCACTAACTTACTGAATGTTCACGATACACGAACGATAACGATAAAACACGCACACGAACGATTTTACACCATTAAAAACGTAAAATCAAAATTCATTTTTAAGATTAGAATAAAAGAAACGTTTTGCTTCAATTTGTACCACGATATGCCTGTGTTATATCGAAAAGCGGCATGTACAGTAGCCATGCGCTATTTATTTTTTTTACGATTAAACAATATTATATAGGATTCAGAAACAAATTATTTTTTTGTCTCCATAACGAATATTAACTTATATCATAAGTAGTGTAAAAGAAATGAAGATAATGCATAAACTACACAAAATTACCAGTTATTTACGTACGAGTTGATATTTATGTAATCGGATTCCTCCACGTGCCGTTTATTTATGCGAAATATAGGTAAATTTATTACATTGTTCCAAAAAATTTTGATTTTACACGTCCCATATTTTCATAATTTAATGTACATAATTGATTCAATTTTATTTATTCTAAATCTTAAAGCGTCTAAATACATTGAATTCCTTTCGAATGTGTATATAATGTACCAGAGATGAATGCGTATCATATTCTCATTTGAAAGAAAACTTCAGGGATACAATGTCATTGTTCCGTTTTAACCGGGGAATGTGTAAAGTTTACCGCTTTCATTCAATGTGTCTCTCCTGCTTATATGATTAACATTATGTGTCAAGATAAAACATATGCTTGAAATAGGCTGGTTACAAAAGTATGCAAAGCTAACTCGACCGAACAAAGGATTGAATGAGTTGTTAAAATACTAACTAAATGTATTTAACGACGAAAGAGAGAATAGTTTAAAAAGATCAGCACTGACATGATGCATGATGCATGAATGTTACAGACCCTGAAACGTGCTACTACACCTCTAAAACGAACCGTACCGTTCCGTGCAAGAAACGAACCGTACCAATCACAAAACGAAACGTACCGTTCACAAAGCGTACCGTATCGTTCACAAAACGAACCGTACCGTTCACAAAGCGAACCGTACCGTTCACAAAGCGAACCGTACCGTGCAAAAAGCGTGCAAGATAATTTATGCAAGACCCGCCTCCAGACGGACAAAAAAGCGTACCGTACCGTGCAATAAGCGTGCAACTTCCATATACGGCTTATTGACCTAATGTCTTTAGATGAATACGGACGGAGATTATCGCTGACCAGATAAGTTTAATATTTAGCTAGATTTTTTTATAGGGGTAAAAAATAACACATACTAAGATTTAAAACTGTTATTCTTATTAAAACAGTTACACAAATATTTCCTTTCTTAGACCGTAATCATTTTTTTTTTGACAAAATTTGCATCGCCGATTTCTTAAAGCTATACACGCTATAATTTACGTCAATTTTGATTGACAGTAAAAACGCATGTGTTTGTCTACTTATAAAAGTTATCCTTAATCTGTAAATTACAATGGTGAATTCCATCTCGTTACAAAGATATCGATTTTTAATTGTTTATTTTCCTGCCAGGAAAATATACCTTTTTTATGAATATTGATGAAGGAAGAGCAAACCGACCTCATTGCGCATGTTCGCGGAGAACTAGGTGGTCGTTATTGTTTGCCTAATTAAATATCCAACTTGATTTTTAATATGCTTAACAGTTGTTAATTTGAAATACATACATGTATAATGAGTAAAATACGTTTGTCATTCACGATACCCTTACTTATAGGATCTATAAATAGCACATAGGGGAAAAACACAGGTCTGCGTCATTTTTTTAAAGGAAGTATTCATATTTACTCACAGGCTTGTATTTTTTTCTTTTGTTTGTACTCGTATATCGGACAATTTTATGCTTTACTGAAAATATCATTTCCTTTGTGAAACTATCTCAATTATGAAGATGTTGACCCTTTGGTATGATATACTAAATTTAGCTGTCGATATAACGTGATAGATTGATATTCACGAGGAAGCATTACTTTCCTGGCAGGAAAATAAATATTTTTTATTGTTTAATATTTGATATATTTGTTACGTGATCGAATTGAGCATTATAATTAACAGCATCAAGGTAACTTTTATTAGTAATCAAACACATACATTTTCCCCGTTATTCAAAATTGACGCAAATTATAGCGTGTATAGCTTTAAACATTGTAAACTACTAACGTTCACACAATTATAGTTATACTATTTTAATTATTTTTATGAAATGTTTGAAACATTTGGGTACATACTGGACTTTACATAGCTTTAAGTGATTCTCAGGAGAGAGAGAGAGAGAGAGAGAGAGAGAGAGAGAGAGAGAGAGAGAGAGATCGTTACCCGAGACGTTAAAAACCCGTTTATGTAGCAATAAATAAACAAAAAATCACTCATATGATAAATTGTAAATATTTTAGTAATGCAAGCATTGAACGGGAAAAAGTACACGCATTCCATAAAATAACTTTCAACTTTTTTCCTGCATAGCTGGAAATGGCGTCGTGATTTCACATGAACAAAAATCACTCGTGCAAAACACGAGTACAGAAGCTGATATTTGGTTCTATACACAACAGGTGTTATTGTCTTTCTTTGTTTTTTAGCAGTTATTGTACTTTACAACTAACTCTGTATATTTGGACGCTTAAACAAGTGTACACGAGATGCCGGTATTCACACCTTTCCACGGACACCTGTTAGTTAAAAAACTTCTATGACGTCACCCATTGTATTTAGTCAACGTTTATTTTCACTATTCAATCAGCAGTTGATGGATATATAAATATCCAACTGATAGGAGTTGGATATTTTTAATATCCGACCGTCAATCAGTTGGTATTCAAATATCCAACAGGACATTAAACAAAGAAAACTGAAACGTGTATTTCCAACATAAATCCAAATTTATAAAACGGAATTTTGTCATCCATATGATAAATGTATATCCGATAAGCCACGAATAATTTTTTTGCAGAAATATCTCCTTTTCTTAATTTTGATAGATTTGGGATCACATATAAATCACTTTCATAAAGTTTTAGACTTCCTCTTTGAACCTTGAACCATATCACTCCTTCTAATTAGTTAAACAATATAGGAAATATTGTCGCACTATGACTTCATAAGACTCTTATCAATTTTCTAGATAAATCATCGTCTGTTAATTGACGTCAAAATTCTGATTTTTCCTTTCTCCTTGCAAGTTTAAAATATCATGCATTCAAACGGTATTCATGTCTTTCCAGGATATCTATATGCATTGTACAAGTGTGTACTTTGCGTTAAAAAAATTCATCTTCTAAATCTATGTCTGCTCAGTACAGAGGTATGGTTTTCTATAACATGCGCACCTGTTCACTCGTCCATGATTAAAAAGGTGTGTTTGGTTAGGCTATTGTGTATGGTATTGCTGGAATTATACTTTTGTATGACATCACAGTTGGATATATGAATGGGTCAATGCCTCTTAGAGGCTCAAATAGGGGATTTTTTTAAAGTAAGATATATAACTCGATAGTGTTGAATAGTTTAGAGAAAACATCCCCTCCTCGGGCCTTCGGCCCTCGGAGGGAATGTTTTCTCTAAACTATTCAACACCATCTCGTCATTTATCCATTACGTAACTCATCACAATCTGTCGTGTGTATAGCCTAAATATATCTTACTTCTACTTTGTTAGTTTTATGGCTTTTCTTAATCTCTTAAAAAAACAAAAGAACTGTCTGTAGAAATGAACACAAACAACTACACGTAAGACTATCTGCGCGTGGATCCGTAGAACAATTCAGCGACTCTGTACATGCGGAATTTTCAAATATTAACTTGCGATAAAAATATCATTTACCAGGTACATGAATGTACCATAAATAGTTGAATGAGATAACAAGTACATGTAAGCACAAACACAGCTCTTCTTAAATTTATTTTAAATCTAATATGTGTGATGTGAAATAGCGTCAAAATTTTAACCGTCGAGATCAATCTATATGTACATCGTCCACTGTACAAACTTTTAGTCATTGTGTTGAAATCGTTGTGAAAACCATGAGTCTAAATTAAATGAATTAAATTCCTGTTTGCACACAATCACATACGCCCTCAGATTGAGAGAGAGAGAGAGAGAGAGAGAGAGAGAGAGAGAGAGAGAGAGAGAGAACTTGTGTGTTGATTATAATACTTAAATTAAAGTTTTATTACTGAAATTTATTATTTCGTTTTAGGTTTCTATAGTTGGTCATTTGAGCGGGATTTTATCTCAGGACTCCACGTGCTTCGCCTGTCAATCAGTTTAAGTAGTACAGATCACGCCATGCGCCGCGTGCTACTTGGCTCCTCCTATATGGCTAGAAAAAAAATAATCGAATGAAACATTTTTGTTTTATGTTTTCTTAAATCCCTATTGATAAGAGTGTTCCTATTTTAAATCATTCAACAATAATTTCTTTCCGATTTCATGATTATAATTCATGTACTGGCGATCAGAGTCGTTTTCCCTCGCTGTCGTATTATTTTGTTTACTTGATAAATTCTTATATATTTATCACTTTTAACATTCATTTGTAGATTACCGGGTATTTTTTCGTGTCCTATTTACAACAAGTATGTGTGTAAAAAGGTAAATAAAATATAAACAGGTTAGTCAGCATTTGTAAAACAACAGTTAAATCGCATGCCTATAGTGAAGAGCGGACACTTGTTCAACAGAATGATAAAATATCGTCATAATATATATAACAGTTATTGACTTGTTGTGTATATCCAGTCGTGTACCTATCGCAAGAAATATGTTGCATGTACATGTATAGTTTAACGGAAAAACAAAAACTTATTGTCATATTTCGACTATACACGCGATCTTAGTTCAGATAAGAGAAGCGATGACGGGTTCCATGTAGGTATCATCTGTGTATACGAACAATTGCAGAAAATCATAGAATCAATATTTAAATGAATAAAATTCGTGTCAAAAAACTATATAACAGGTGATTTCAAGATTTCTTATCTGAAATTCATTGTTTATCTTATCATTAATTTTACATCGTCTCTTCACTAGGGGAATCGGCGATCGGCGATAGTATACTACAGTAGTGGGCAATAAAGAATGATCATACGAATTATGAATAATAACAACTAGCCGAGAATCAAGACAACGATAAAGGAAACTAAAGAAATATTGGAATAAAGTCGGGGCAATTTTTCGTAGCAATTTTTAATGGATTAGAAATATATTTAATGACTTCAACTCAAGTACATGTATAGAAATAAAAACTTACGACGATTTGTAAAATTATCAACAGCTCGCTAAATTAACCAAAATATATCGGATTAAAGTCAAACAGTTCTTTTAATCTATCTTAATGATTACATTAATCTAAATTAAATACTTATAATAACAGATTGATCAAAATTAAAATTACCTCCGCTTCCCGGTTGTCACTGAGGACACGTTTCACGAAACGTATCAAAAACGGGGGAAAGGATGGAAGTCCTGATTTTAAATAGATCGATTGAAATACTTTTGTAATATATCATATAAATAAAGAAAAATTCTTGTCAAAATTACCACCTTGCTGAAGTAGATCGGGCAAAAACTAAACAAAATTATATCGAGAAAAATCAAAGTGTTCAGGCCACGCCTACCTCATTAATAAAGCGCACAAACCGTTCACAAAGCGTGCAGCTATTTTTAGCAAAGCGTACCGTGCAAGAAGCGAACCGTTCCGTTCACAAAGCGCACCGTACCGTTCACAAAGCGAACCGTACCTTTCAAAAAGCGTAACGAACCGAACCGTGCAACTGGTGTAGTAGCACGTTTCAGGGTCTCTAACATTTGTCAATGTTCTTCTATTAAAAAAGTTTTCAATTCACATTGTTACATTGTTAAAAAACTAAACTACTTGGCGTATTTAGAATAAATCCTGGCATTCCGTAAAAAAGTTAAAAAACGAAAAAAACCGCACGATCAGGCACGGTAAATAAACGTAAACTAAATGTTCTGTTACACGAACGATCACCCACGGTACATGAACTTTTTAACACGATAAGCTTGTCAACAGTAACGTTTTAATACTCTATACACTTGGACATGATTTTCATGTTTTAGTATCAATATGTAATATGTGTCCTAATAAAGGACGCTTTCCTTTTCTTGAAAATTTGCCCCCCTTTGTTTTTAATAACAAAATAATTCTAAAAAAAATATTCGGTATAATATATATCGTCAATAATTTTTTTGTGATCCTTACGATTAAATACATCTTTCCACCATGCGAGCAAAAAAAAAAAGAATACAGATCTATGATGAATGCTGTAAACTTTTTTTTTCATTTTTAACTAGACGAATTTGCTTTATCAGCTGTGGCTTAGCTATTTTGCGCTTGCGCGATCTACACCTTGAGGTACATAATCCAAAGCTTGCTCACGAGTAAGTACATGTTTAATGTCTATATCAATTTATATATTTTTTTAGGTGTAAATGATTCTTTTTTAAGGTGGGGTGAATAATATGATGTTTAAGGTGGTAGAGGTCACCTCCATATTGTGACGTTTGTTTATCTAAACAAACAATAAAATAAAGTGTAATTCTATAGGTAGTTTACTTTCAATACGGTCACTTAACAGCGTGGCACAGTGGGCTAGATGGTTTACTATGAGTCTGCAAGTCATGAGTTCGAATCCTGCTAGAGTTTTTATATTTTTTACCGCTCCAAATATTTTTAAAAGCTATTTTTTTTTTTGGTTAAATATTGTAAAGTTTTAAAGTTCTAAAGCGGTGAAAGTATTCTATTTATAATTTACTTTAATCCACATTATTATCGACAGATGTCCCATCCCACATTAAGGTATTCGATCCATTATATCCCCAGATTTAATGAATCTGGATGCATAACATATATTTTGGGCTTAATATTCAGTGTACTTTGACATAATTTTCAAGTATCAATTTGCATCAAGTATCAAAGCATAATCATATTGATATTCTTAGTATTCATTTTTTATTTTAATAAACTAAAGTGCTTTGAAAGGATCATAATATGGGTCGGATACCTTAAAGCATTTAACTGTGTCAAACGTCAAGGTAAGTTTGTTGAAACTCACGACATGTTTAATATCTCTGTCAGAATTCTGATTAAACTGATAATCATAAGTAGTTAGACATTACATAATACAAACAGTTTGTACCTCATGCCATTACTGTACGATGTATGTAATCAGCGATAGAAATAAAAAGGTCGACTTTGGAGGTCACGTGTGCATATCAATAGGGCTCAGTTAGATGCTGTGAATGTTGAACCTGTTTCAATACCAAGTTCTTATTATCTTTTACATTATAAGTGACCCTCTACGCTATTAATTAAAAAACTGCATCTTCATTTTTAAATAATATCATTATTTTGAATGCAAAATCTCCAAATATATATTTTTGCAATATTAATGTCTGTTGACATAATTATTTATTTTTACATCCACTCATTTTTAGCTCACCTGAGCTGAAAGCTCAAGTGAGCTATTCTGATCACATTTTGTCTGTCGTCTGTCTGTCCGTCTGTCCGTCTGTTTTCACATTTTCAACATCTTCTCAAGAACTACCGAGCCAATTTCAGCCAAACTAAAAACAAATCATTCTTAGGCAAAGGGGATTCAAAGTTGTGAAAATTAAGGGCCACACCCATATTCAAGGGGAGATAATTAGAAATAAATGAAAAATTTCGAGAAATTTTTAAAAATCTTCTTCTCAATAACCATAAAGCCAGGAAAGCTGAGACTTATGTGCAAGCATTCGCAGGTAGTGTAGGTTCAAAATTGTGAAATTCATGACCCCCAGGGGTAGGGTGGGGCCAAATGTTTTAAATAGGAATATATAGAGTAAATCTTTAAAAATCTTCTTCTCAGAAACTAATCAGCCAGGAAAGCAGAAACTTATGTGGAAGCATCCTCAAGAAGTGTAGATTCAAAGTTGTGAAAATCGTTACCCACAGGGGTAGGGTTGGGCCACAATGGTGGGGTCGAAGTTCTACATAGGAATATTTAGAGTTAATCTTTAAAAATCTTTTTCTCAGAAACTAATCAGCCAGGAAAGCTGAAACTTGTGTGGAAGCATCCTCAGGTAGTGTAGATTCAAAGTTGTGAAAATCCTGACCCCCGGGGGTAGGATGGGGCCACAATGGGACTCGAAGTTTTACATAGGAATGTATAGAGTAAATCTTTAAAAATCTTCTTCTCAGAAACTAATCAGCCACATGATTCTTTATAATTGTTAAGACTTTGTCTCCAGGACAATGTTTCGGCCTCACAAAAAGGTTCAGAGTTTGATGTAGCTTTATATCCCATATATAAACAATTGTTAAGGATCTTTTTGAGAACTGCAATACTCAACATGTGATATGACTATAAAATCATCCTAATGATTAAACTAATGATTATAAACATAAGAATATCCAGGGGGGGGAATGGATTTTATTTTTACAGGATCTACATGTATTATTGTACAATATCAAGATTGTTTGTATTATGACTCCATTAAGCTGATTTTATCATACCTATTGTTCCTCAGATGAGCGATGTGGCCCATGGGCCTCTTGTTCAATATATAAGAGTAATTCGGTATATTTTGCTGATTCCTTGAAAATCGCCGTAAACTGACTGTTTCCCTGCAAAGCAAACTGAATCCCTGCAAAAAAGTGCGTCAGTTAGATGAACTGATGCATACTTATTCGAAACACTTAGTCATTTCTGCTTACCAAAGGAAAAGTTCCGAAATATTCTGAATAAAATCATGAATATTCATACCTATATGATTCAATTCTATATTACAACGTCCATTTTGATTGGCTATGCTTTTTCATCTTTATCGTATAACATAGCATGCGTCACAATACATCGCTCATGAAATTAAATTTGATATCTATTTCTTTTCAAGTTATAACTTGTTATTACATGAAGAATTAGATCAATTTTAACTTTTCTGGTTGATTGTTTGTATTGGAATAATTAAACAAAATATACCATCGAGGGAGTCAGCAAGATTCCAGTTCCCCTCAAACAAGCCTATTTCCCTGTGCTTAGTGCTTAGCCTTGTTCTCAGATACTGGACCTCCTTAACGGTATACTTTAATTGTAACTTATGCGTGTCATCCCTCCATCCCCAAACCTACTCTTTAACCATCCATTGTTTTAATCCACCAATGTCTGTTTATCTCGTACAAACCTTTATTTTTTTTAAGGTTACCAGTTTTGGCGGAGGGATTTGATCCGCCATTCTTGTTTTCATCTTTTCGTTATTGCTACCTTTGTTCACCTTAGTTAATTCTCTTTCAGGTGATAATGTCCCTTACAGGTAGAACCGCTTTGGTCACCGGGTTTGGCGGGGGTATTGGGTCCGCCATTGCTGTGTCATTAGCTGAGGGTGGGTGTAGAATAGTGGGCACTGACCGAAGTATGTCCGATACCGTCAAACAAAACATGGAGAAAATCAAAGAAATGTAAGCCAGTGTTCATAGTACAGATATGATGAAATATCGTGTGGAGTCCTATAAGTATAATTCTCGTAGATTTTTGTTGCAAGGAAATTTCCTTTTTTTCCCGCCAAATTACAGCCGCTTCAAGTTTTGAAACAAGTAATCTCTGTATAATTGTGAACTTTTAAAAGATTACACGAAATCACGACCCTTGTGAATTACAAACTTTTTCAAACAATTCAATGAAGTATAATTTATTTTGACCAAAGAAAAGTAAATTTAATTGTTGAAGGCAATAATCAATAAAATTGTTTGGCGCAGAGTATATGAAATGGTATATTATAAATACATATATCTTAGAAATGCATGTTCACAATAATGTATCTACTTCTATATCTAGATCTGGCCAAGAGGCCCTCTTTTTTGAATGTGACCTTCTGAATAGGGAAAGCATTGACCAACTGTGCAGTACCATAGCGTCTAAAGTCCCGTCGGGGATAGATATATTAGTTAACAACGCAGGTAAGTTAACTGTGTCAATCTTGACCTATTCACAGTCCTATTCAACGCGGCGAGTCTCTTATTCAAACACCACACCGTTTATAAACATACCTTGGAATACTATCAGAGATGATTTGAGTAATAAATACTATTATACAAAGGCATGACTGAAGGAGAAATATAATATTTCCAATATTGTTTAAAAGAAATGTGTCTTCATTACGTGACCTGAATAAAAACAGACAATTTTCAGGATAAAACGCACAAGGAAATCAAGAGCTGCAGATAAAAAGCTTTGATGTCGATAGACTAAATTAAACCCTAATCTCTCTCGTGAGTTTCTGATTGTTAAAATAGTACCTCTAAAAACGTAATGTCTTAAACATTTATTGATAGTCTTTACAAAGGTGCCCATGTTTCGGCATGTGAGTGCGCTTGTGTGCATGAAGAGCACTCAGGGCTTTCAATCGCAACTTCTCTGGCCTTTCCGGCAGAGCTCGGAAAAAACACTTCTAATGTATTAACAATACCGTATGTTAGAATTCTATTCAACAATGGAGTCGCTTTCAATCAATTTACTTATCGCTTAGACGGCCAAGTATGTCTGTTATGTCTCTAATACAAGATTGTGATGTTTTTAAAAATGTATACATATGTTTGTTAACTTTACTAATGCTAAGCGCTAAACCTATGAATCGTATGGTTCTTGGTAATAAACGATACAATGGTATAATTTAGTGCATTATATCAATGAACTAAATTAATCAAATACGTTGTATTTATATCAAGTTTCATAAAAAGGGGGGTTGTCATAGACATCTTTATTTATCAGGCTGCTATGAGCGTTGTACAATGGACGAGAAAACTCCGGAAAGCTGGGATAGAGATCTGGCAATCAATCTGACGGCCCCATTTCTCCTGTCTAAAAACTTCGCCATGTCCATGAAAAAGAAAGGTAAAATATGGATGAAAACACGTACGCAAAGATTTGAGAGAGAGAGAGAGAGAGAGAGAGAGAGAGAGAGAGAGAGAGAGAGAGAGAGAGAGAGAGAGAGAGAGAGAGAGAGAGAGAGAGCAGGCGAGAAAGAGAGAGCAGTTTGAAAATAAGACACACAGAGAGAGAGAGACAGACAGACAGACAGACAGACAGACAAAAAAGATAGCAAATAGATGGCTAAACAATGGTCGGACAAGTCGTAATTGATAAATCGTTGATTATTTTGTTTTGATTGGCTGTGTAGGGTGGGGCCGAATCATCAACATGTCGTCTGTTGCTGGACTACTCTCCTGCCCGTTAACAATAGGATACTGCTCTTCTAAGACAGGACTTGTTGGCCTCACTAAGGTATGACAATAACTATTTAGCTGATTAAAGATCTCAGATCTGGGAACGTGAACGCATCCAATAATCTAATTGTACACCAGATTCCTTCGGATTATATGCTTGTTTCTTAAAGTATATCACATTAGGTCTAAGTCCAACTTTAATCGCGAAATTTAAGTCGCCAAGAACAAGAAATAATTGATGATATCTAAGTTCAATCCGCGAAATCATACAGCGAAAAAAAAATTACATCTAAAATCAATGCCCATTTTCAATATACTAGACTGTAAAGTATTTAATCGAATCTCCAGCATTAAACCTCTGCACTACCTTTGCATAAACACATTTCAGGACATTAAAAGTGAAGTTGTGGACAATTGTTATGTGAAATAAAACTTACGTGAGCATTCCTGTAAAAGAATGAGGAATGATATAAATGAAGTGTATAATTATATTAGTAGTTAAGGGAACTCCACACACCTGTAAAAAGTTTTCAGCTATGTTAAGGGCGTCCATACAAAAATAGCGATATTTATCACATAAAATGTTAGCCTTTGAACAATCTTGGTATTCTACTCCAAACATTTGTTAAACAAAGTGATATTTTATCGATTATACAAATTAAACAATTTGTTATCGGATGAGCAATTTTTGAGTCTCTTGGGAATACCCTGTCACGTGATACTGCTAAAAATATATGAACCAGGAATAATACGAAAAAATGCAAAGTGCAAGGGCATAACATAAACAAATATACTTATTTCTGTTTCTAACTTGTAAAATGAACCTTCAAAATTTCGAAAAGTGCTGGGAGCTTAAAATATTCAAGTAAGAACAATTATTAAATTCAATGTAAACAGTGTATGAACAGCAATTTACTGGGATTTCCCGCAATTAACGCTTATTTATATGAAATGCGTAGCGACTTCATACAGCTCCCAGCACTTTTTGATATAATAGGGATACAATGGTAAGACATGGAAATTTTCAATATATTTGATCAAGTGTATGCCCTTGCACTACTGCATTTTATCTGACCCACTTTACTTTCAGCGTCATTTGCGTGAAATTCAAACGCAACACTGACTAAGATCATGATTTTAATTTTCATTCTTAAAATAATTTAACGGTGTGAATTTCACTAAAATAATGTTAAAATGTTGTTTCTGTTCACACCAATCATCATTATAAAATTGTTGAAATTGGAAAACAATAATTTCATTATAGTTTCCCTTATTGGGGGGAGGGGGGGGGTGTAAGTGTTAAGTTTGTAATTAACACATTTATGTTTCATAATATTTTATGTTACTATGCTGGTGAATAAATTATTTTAATGTATAATCAGGTTTACTTGTAATCATAATTGATATTTTAGTACTAATTAAAGAAAGCAAGAAGAAACAATATATCAATATTATCAAGAATTTATTTTGATAATCAACTTTACAAATACTATAGAGATTGCTTTTCTGTGACAAACTGTTCAAACTGTTCAACAAGAGTAGTGTTTCCTGATTTTTAGTATTTTTCAGTCATAATGTGTAATTTATGGAAATTGACAATTCTTCTTGCACACTACATATTCTTCTCTTCTGTCTTTTTGATATTAGGAGGTAGTCCAGTTGATAAGAAAACCAATACCTGAAATGATGAATAGGATCAATTTCAAATTTCATTTTAATAGATATCAATGCAAATTATTTTAAAAGGTTACATTAGTATCATTATCAACATGATATTAAAAAACAACAAACTATGCATGAAGTTGAAGTTAGTGAGTAAAAGAAATATTTATATACATTTGTAGTACCTACTTTTTATCAACATCCCAAGAAGTGTTTTCAGTGGACCATCTACTGCCTAAGTAACCCTGAAAATGAATAATGTGTCATAATAAGCAAGCCATTGTGTTAAAGATAACATGAAAATGAAACATTACTCTATTATAGGGCATATTAATGGCGGTTTCAATTGTAGTGATATTACAACAGGCATATATTAAATCAAATGTTTATTCTTTAAAATGTGTGGAAATTCAGTTTGAACACACTTTAAGTTTGTCTTAAATAAAATTAATTAGATCTTCATAAAAGAAGGCTGAATAAAATAACACATTTCGATTTACTTAAACAACATTACAATCTTGTCTATAATCATTCCAGCTCCTCACAGTAATCTTTGTAGTGCTAGCACATACAGTGTTTGGCCATGGACTTTTTATTGTGTACTTTGAACATGGAGGAAATGCGATCTAATATTATCGCGATATGAGACCAGTAAAAAGCTACAATGAGCCTCAATGTTCTTTATGATCAAAACTAGCGAAACGCAGAACAATTACTTTGCCTAACTGAGTCACCAAACTGATGTTTTAACACAATATTACATGAAAAACAAATGTAAACAAGTAAACAAAATCGAAGCCGAGGAATTTCACTTCGTTTCCGTTCCATCCAACAATATTAAATAATATAAAACAATATCTAGGGGAAGTACAGATAAATCCTACCTTGTTCAGTTGAATCCTATGCCGATTTCTGTCCACGCTGGTTGTAAATGAGTTAAATTCCGAGATACATCACTGAAGTCCACATGTTTATTCTGATCACAGCTGCAAGCGCCGATGTGACGTAGTCAGCCTCGACACGTCATCAGACGACTTAGGAATTTCATGATTTCGCGAGATATAAAGAACAGTTTATGATTTTATTTCAGTACACCTTTCTTGAACTATTCAAACCCAATAATTAATCATATTCATTTTGGTAGATGTTTGTTAATTACCGAAATACCCATATCTCGTAAAATCTCATGAAAAAGGGGCGGGGCTTATGCAAATTTTTCTAAATCACACGTGGTAGAATTCTTAGACCTTCCTTAACATAGCTGAGTTCTGCTAGCGCGCGTTACTCAATTTGTATGCACACACTGCTGCAGTTATGAGACTATATCTTTCAAAAAATAATGATTCAATGCTTAACAGTTTGGTGGTATAAAATATTTTACAATGCTCTAAAATCGCCTTGTTGTGACGCACTGTCGTAAAAAGTAGAAGTCACGGGGTGTTGAGGAATGCAACTATCAGTTTTAAAAAATGCAGATGTTTCGTAATTATGGAAGTGCGTGATTTCTTTTTGGCTTCTACAGTATTGTAAACAGAGTAGGGCTATGATAATCTTTATTCCCTTACTGACCCTCAGGATTCACGGGAATATAAAAATAAATGAAATACAATTGCATGAATATATACCTGCACCTGAAAACAATTTACCAATTTATCAGTGTTAAATATTAAATTTTCTTATTCTATTTTTAGACCATAGCAGCGGAACTGGCCCCGCTCGGGGTGACTTGCAACGCCATTTGTCCGTCCGTTCTTGATACTCCTAGTAAGTTAGAATTTTTCGGTCATTTCCGGAAACGGGAAAAATAAAACCGAATTTACTCTATACTCTGTCCCGAGTTTTTGCTTTCACCACTTTTTGCTTGATATTTCAATAATTATAAATACCTTTGTGCTCAAACTACGTTCATCCACTAATATGAAAAATGTCCAGATTATCTGTTTTGAAACGCTCCCTCTACTGCTTTAGGTTTCAATACACATCCGGAAATAGAAATTCTACGGGGATTTTGCATTGCATCAGCCATTAATAAGCCCGGAAGATAACGTTGAAAAATTGCGCGAGGTATCCCGAGTACTTCCGAATGGAGAACAGATGTAAACATTTCCCATTATAAATCTCCGTAAGAAATTTGTTTTCGTTCATGTGATTTTTTATGAGTCAAAAATGATAATTGTTCAATGAAGATATCTTGGATATAATTTTGATTTCTCTCACAAGTACGTGTATTTTTATTTAAAATCATCAAAAAGTGATGGAAGCAATAACTTGGGACAGACTATAGTATATGTATTAATGTGTTAATTGTACGTGACTTTGATATTACCTGTTTTTTGAATATTGGAATAAATATATATATAAATATTACGATAACCATTAAGGGACCTAGCTAGCTTTAGGGGCCTGGCCCATTTTTTTTTTTCAAAATGTACATTCTTCTTTAATCAAATCACAGATACTATAGAAAGCCCCCGCCCCCTCTCCACGTCATTCCATCGTTAATTTCTCCCCTAGGAGAAAATTAAGTATTGTAATTCTATACAAATTCTAAATGCAATACTAGAGTAACATGTGTAATGAATAGGAATTTTATATATTTAAGATTATATAGGTGGGAAATGTACACTGCATGCGAGCAAAAGGTAGACACGATAGCAAAAAAAAAAAAAATAAAGCAACCAAAACAAAATTGATTGCCATCTAAATTAAAAAATACGTATTTAGTTTTTAATATCAATTGTCTCAATAAAAAAAAATCTGGGATCTCTTTCCTTTTATAAAACGCTGTAAAGCAAAATATCGTGAAATTCATCTGCAATGTTTTTGGGTTTTGTTTTCGTGTTTTTCCTTAGATAACTTATTCTTATACATGTACTTCTTTTAGTGCCATTCCATCTACCAAATCAATCGAAAATATACAATTTGAAGTTAAATATAGCATATATCTGTTTCTAAAATGTGGTCTTTGAAACCTCTAAAAATTAACGAAAAGAAAATGATTTAAAACTATGTGCCACACCCCAAACCTGAATATAAAGATTTACTAGGATTTTTTTCCCTGTTCCTTTTGTTTGGTTTGTTTGTTTGTTTTTGGGGGGGTTTTTTGGTTGGGGGGGGGGGGGGGGGGGTAACATAAATAATCTGAATCGGGAAGAGGGCGTTCCTGTCCTCAAGTACTTTTTTTTAAATTTCAATATAGAATATAATGCATATCTAAAGTTTAACATGAACTTGAAACGAACAGCCCCCTCCTCCACTACAGTAATATGCAAGTCCTTTATTATCTAAACACCAATGGAGTGGTGGTTTCGTGTCGTTAGGTAATAGCGACCTTTACTGACATGAAGTAGATACGTGTGTTCATATTTCTGTATACAACTCGTTGACGTACATTAATCTAGACGACTTAATCTAACATAAACAAATATGCATGATGGAATTTGAAAAAAATGATTTAACAGCAAATGGGACGCGAATGGGAAGTTAAACCAATGACTGTCTAAACTTGCCCTATATGATAAATCAACATAACATATAGATTTATCTTTGAATAAGGAGAATATTATTTAATTGTTATCACACACACACACACACACAGATACGTGAGTGCACTTGTAGATTTCCATTTAAAACCGTTCTTTGTTATTAAAACATTCTGAACTATGAACCGTTTTTGCCGAATGTAAACTAGAGAACAAAGTTATATATTTTTAAAATCAGACACGTAGCATCATTTTTAAAAGGGGTGGGGGCTGACTCATCCAAAAAATCTTAAGGGTGTTGTTTACTCAGCGTTTGAGTTCTCAACATTTGAATTGTTAACAAGTTCAATTTAATGAGTAAAATTTGTTTCAAACACAAAAAAAGAGTATTTTTGAAATAAATAATTATTGACAAAACATTCAATATTTTTACTTTATTATGGAATTAGGCTCAAACAAAAAAGACTTTTAGTCAAACAGAGGAAATTCGGACTAAAATTTGCAAATTTTGTTTTCCGCAAAAAAAAAAATTGGGCGGTACTCTTATATTAAAAGTCAATATTTTATATTTAAGTCTATATAATTTTGCATATTTTCTGTTGGTTTCCCTCACTTGTTCATTAAAATAATATAATGTCACATATTGCAAAAACATTGAAAAACGCTTAAAAATGATAAAAGACACCATATCTCAATTTTTTTTATCATTAACCTCATATGAACTTTATGCTAACAGAATAAGGTCAATATTAGTAGTTCAATACTATAAATGTTTTAGTATTATCATCATTCAATTTTTTATATTGGATCAAAAATCGGTAGGAATTTAAAAACTGATAGAGGAAATTCGGACTGAAATATTTTTAAAAATTGTTGCTGAAATCTTAATGGTTTGTACCCATTTAGTGCCAATACCATTTAAAAACTGTATTTTATTTTTCAAAGTGTTTTATTATTTGTAATATTAATACAATTTAGAAAAGCTCAATCGTAGTGTAAAATTTTATGGGATTTTTCTTGATTTTTCAAAAGAATATTAAATGGCTATTAAGTCAAATAGTAGGTCATTGACCTACTTTTGTGAAATTGAAAAATAACAATACAATCAAAGGTATATAACATACAATAGATGGTTTTTCATTATCATCAGTAGATTGTTTTCATTCTGAGTAAATGTCATTCTTAAGAAGCAAAAAAAGCACATTTCCAAAATCTTCGAAATCTAGTCCGTGCGGGGGAGGGGGGGGGTGGTAGTGGTTAATGTAAATTTAAGAAAATTTGAGATTAAGAATTAACGTAGATACGTGATTAACCACTCTAAATTGTTTAATATTTTACCATACGCGCGGAGATATTTTACGCTTGCCGCGTAACTATATAGTTTAAATATCCCCCACGCGTAAATAACCACTTTTACAGTAGGTAGATGAAAATATGCACGGATATATTTGTTCCCCCTTTTTATCTAGACTAGGCGTTTATCTAGATGCTATACACGGAGAAACATGCCATAGTTATTATTACAATTCTGACTGTTTTGAGGAGTCCGATTAATTATGTAGCTACAAAGAATAATATTTTTAACACGCCTTACAGTAGAAATCAAACTGATATTTAATACAAAATTAATATTTAATACAAAATATATTGGCATCTTCCTAACTGTATCAAAATTTATGAAAATCAATAATGGTAACTGTGTTTGATAGAAATGCACGTAAAATGGTGTATTTTGCCTACAGTCGGAACATACCCACTATGTTAATATAGTCGTCTACGTTATGTGTCTATATTCAGACATGACTCTTCAAGTGTTACGGGTATTTAAAGGCCCTTTTCACGTCAGGGTATGATCCCCCTATTTTTCAACACCCTCGTTGGTTTGTTATTCTTTACAAAAAATATTTGGGGAAAAACATTTTTTTTTTTAGTTATTCAACCCGTTTTGGATGCATTGAAGAAAGAGACTGGAGCGTCAAAATCAATATTAAATACAAAATATATTGGCATCTTCCTAACTGTATCAAAATTTATGAAAATCAATAATGGTTACTGTGTTTGATAGAAATGCACGTAAAATATTGGTGTATTTTGCCTACAGTCGGAACATACCCACTATGTTAATATAGTCGTCTACGTTATGTGTCTATATTCAGACATGACTCTTCAAGTGTTACGGGTATTTAAAGGCCCTTTTCACATTAGGGGATGATCCCCCTATTTTGCAACACCCTCTTTGGTTTGTTATTCTTAACAAAAAATATTTGGGGGAAAAAATTATTTATTTTTTAGTTATTCAACCCGTTTTGGATGCATTGCAGAAAGAGACTGGAGCGTCCCGTGAAGAAATCATGGTAAGCTCTGTACCTTGTGGCATCCTATCAAGTTATGTCCAACTATAGAATTTAGTGTAAACATGGCACCACCTGTACTCTAAAAAGCTAGATAAAAATATCACATTACGCGAACTTACGATGTTTTTTGTATTTCTTATGTATTTTTGTGAACGCTTGCTTCTTGCTGTTTTTCAAACGTATAAAAATATTTGGTCAATTAATCTATATCATTAAATTTCTATATATAAAATTGATAGATGAACATTATTTACTTTATTTTCGGAACGCATTCAATTTTTAGCTCACCTGAGCTGAAAGCTAAAGTGAGCTTTTCTGATCACATTTTGTCCGTCGTCCGTCCGTCTGTCCGTCTGTAAACTTTTCACATTTCGAACTTCTTCTCTAAAACCACATAACTAAATTCAACCCAATTTGGCTCAAAACATTCTTATGGAAAGATGAATATAAATTGCAGAAATGAAAGAAAAATGTTCATTGAAAGCGGAGAAAACCTCAAAGCTGTAAAAAAAAAAAAAAGGGGGGTGCATTTTAAAAACTCTTCTTCTCAAGAACTACTGAGGCAAATTCAACGTGGTTTAGCATGAATACTCCTAATGGGAAGGAAAATATAGATTGCAAAAATTATGGGCTGAAATCTTAGTTATTACGAAAATAATAAGAAAGAAAAAGCGTGTTTCAAGCAATTTATAGCATCCACGAGTCTTGGTAAAATGGGTAGGCATGACCGGGCCAGGGCAAAACAAAAGATTGACAGTTATTAATCTGCCAATCTCATTAAGATTTCAAGATAATTACTGACCAGTATATCTGTATTCGCTGTAAATATTGCTGCAAAATAAAGCGTAATTGGAGTTGACGATTGCCGAACTGCCCCGGCTTTTATTTTGCCCCGGCATGGGTTTGCTTACCCATTTTACCAAGACTCGTATTCCATAATTCTAAAGCGAGGTTCTTTGTTTAAAGAAGCCATGACACTATATGATAAAGGCAATCGGTTTTTAGAACGCAGTTCGCAGTTCGCAATTGAATAGTGAACTGCGTTCTAGAACGCAGTTCGCAATTCAAAATTTAGAATTCATATTTGGGGCCCGAAATTTTCAGGGGCATCTACAAGTGGTATTTCACTACCACTGTGAAAATATGGTGATGCAGCTATCTCTAGTTTTTAAGAATCGGGCTTATATGCAATTGAATAGTGAACTGCGTTCTATCTAGAACGCAGTTCGCAATTCAAAATTTAGAATTCATATTTGGGGCTCGAAATTTCTAGGGGCATCTACTGGTGGTATACCACTGCCATCATGAAAATTTGAAAATTTGGTGAGGTGGTCTTCTCTACTTTTTGAAATGTTGGCCTTTTAGCAATCGAATAATTCGCAATTCAAAATTAAGAATTCATATTTGGGGTCCGAAATTTTCAGGGTCATCTGCTAGTGGTATTTCACTACCAATGTGAAAATATGGTGATGCAGCTATCTCTAGTTTTTAAGAATCGGGTTTATATGCAATTGAATAGTGAACTGCGTTCTATCTAGAAAGCAGTTCGCAATTCAAAATTTAGAATTCATATTTGGGGCCCGAAATTTTATGGGGCATCTACTAGTGGTATTTTACTACCGATGTGAAAATATGGTGATGCAGCTATCTCTAGTTTTTAAGAATCGGGCTTAAATGCAATTGAATAGTGAACTGCGTTCTATCTAGAAAGCAGTTCGCAATTCAAAATTTAGAATTCATATTTGGGGCACAAAATTTTCAGGGGCACCTACTGGTGGTATACCGCTGCCATCATGAAAATTTTGTGAGGTGGTCTTCTCTATCTTAAAAATTTTGACCTTTTCGCAATCGAATAGTGAATTCTAGAACGCAGTTCGCATTTCAAAATTTAGAATTCATATTTGGGGCCCGAAATTTTCAGGGGCATCTACTGGTGGTATACCACTGCCATCATGAAAATTTGAAAATGTGGTGAGGTGGTCTTCTCTACTTTTTGAAATGTTGGCCTTTTCGCAATCGAATAATGAACTGCGTCCTAGAACGCAGCCCGCAATTCAAAATTTAGAATTCCTATTTGGGGCCCGAAATTTTCAGGGGCATCTACTTGTGGTATTTCACTACCACTGTGAAAATATGGTGATGCAGCTTTCTCTAGTGTTTAAGAATCGGGCTTATATGCAATTGAATAGTGATCTGCGTTCTATCTAGAAAGCAGTTCGCAATTCAAAATTTAGAATTCATATTTGTGGCCCGAAATTTTCAGGGGCATCTACTAGTGGTATTTTACTACCGATGTGAAAATATGGTGATGCAGCTATCTCTAGTTTTTAAGAATCGGGCTTATATGCAATTGAATAGTGAACTGCGTTCTATCTAGAACGCAGTTCGCAATTCAAAATTTAGAATTCATATTTGGGGCTCGAAATTTCTAGGGGCATCTACTGGTGATATACCACTGCCATCATGAAAATTTGGTAAGTTGGTCCTTCTAGTTTTTGAAATGTTGGCCTTTTCGCAATCGAATAGTGAATTCTAGAACGCAGTTCGCATTTCAAAATTTAGAATTCATATTTGGGGCCCGAAATTTTCAGGGGCATCTACTAGTGGTATTTCACTACCACTGTGAAAATATGTTGATGCAGTTATCTATAGTTTTTTGAGAATAGGGCTTATATGCATTTGAATAGTTCTAGAACGCAGTTTGCAATTCAAAATTTAGAATTCATATTTGGGGCCTGAAATTTTCAGTGTCATTTAAAAGTTCTAGAACGCAGTTTGCAATTCAAAATTTAGAATTCATATTTGGGGCCTGAAATTTTTAGTGTCATTTAATAGTTGTTGACCACTTCTATCATAAATATACATGTATGGTGAAGTGGTGATTTCTAGTTTTTGAGATATAAGGCCCTTAAATGTCAAATATTAATTATTTTGTGATTTAAGATTTTGAACACCGGGCTCGGAAACATTAATGGCCCCTACCCTTGACCCTGAAAGTTTATAAACTGTTGATCTTACTGAAAATACACATACGCTAATACTGAATATTTCTCTCAACTTCTTTTAACTCTATTTAATCTCTCTCTCTCTCTCTCTCTCTCTCTCTCTCTCTCTCTCTCTCTCTCTCTCTCTATATATATATATATATATATATATATATGATTTGAGAAATTGTGTTACTGTTAAGGGTAGTACTTTATTTGGGCTCGATTTATCGAATTTTGATTGTTATAAAGATCAATGTCATGAAAGATAATTGTTCAAAATACAAAAATGAAATAAATTATTCCTGACATAACATTCGATATTTTTTTATTACATTATGGAATTAGGCTCAAACAAAAATGGACATAAAGCAAAAGAAAGGAAATTTTGTGTAAATTTTGCAGATTTTGTTTTCTGCTAAAACATTTTAGATGTATGAAGTACATGTTCGCTTTCAGGGTTTTTCAGAGGGAGTGGGGTTTGGCACTGCATAGAAACTCCAGCTTGTTTAGGAGGTCCAAGCACCGAAGCATTCAGGGGCTCCTAATTTTTTTTTTTTAGATTTGATTAAGTACAAACGAAACCGTGAAATAAGCTTCTGCATTGGTGTTCCCGTGCTTCTTGAAAACCGACATTACAACCAAAAGATGCACAAACATATTTACAGCAAACCTCTATTGATGTAATATATATATATATATATATATATATATATATATATATATATATATATATATATATATATTTATATATATATATATATATATATATATATATATATATATATATATATATATATATATATATATATAGCCTGATATATATATAAATTTATATGTTATAAAATATGTTGATTCCTTTCCCTTTTTCATCTCTTCTGTTTATTTTTTTAAAGGGAGGGTTTTTTCTCAAAAGGACGGGGGTGGGGGTGGACGTGTAGCATCCCCTTCTAAATCAGCAACTCTAAAAATCATTTAAATATGAAATATGATACAATATGATAAACTAGGATTGTTAATCATACCATTGACTAATCACATCTGATGATAACAAACAACCCCCCCTAACAACTAATGTAAAAATTTAAATGATATCTTCAGTTTTACAATATGGAAAAGTCTTACACCCAACATAATTAAATGTTTTTCATCTCATTTTTTATATCAGTCTCAAAGGCGAGCCGATACCCGCAAAAATACAAAAGAAAAATTGGGAAATTATATTCTCTAAGTCATGTTTTGAGGTGAACCCCCCGAAAAAAAATCTTGTTAAGTAAACATCGATGATTCCAAGCCCAATGTTTAAAATCCCATTAAAATGGATAGTGTTTTATAAATGGAGACCCGAACCTCAATAACTAAAGATGACAACTTCATCATATTTTCATAGTGGTAATGGTATAACATAAGTAGATGACCCTAAAAATTTCAGGTCTAAACTTTTAATTCTTAATTTGAATTGCGAACTGCGTTCCAGAACACAGTTCGCTTTTCCATTGCAAATAAGCCAGAATCTCAAAAAGTTGAAATAATTACTTCACCATATTTTCAAGTTGGTAAAGGTATACCACCAGTAGATTACCCTGTAAATTTCGGGCCAAAAATATGAATTCTAAATTTTGAATTGTTCTAGAACGCAGTTCACTATTCAATTGCAATTAAGTCCGATTCTCAAAAACTATAGATAACTGC
Source organism: Magallana gigas (assembly GCF_963853765.1). Lineage (NCBI taxonomy): Eukaryota > Metazoa > Mollusca > Bivalvia > Ostreida > Ostreidae > Magallana > Magallana gigas. Next base: position 15,870,151 of record NC_088853.1, on the reverse strand, counting down.
ATCGCCATATTTTCACAGTGGTAGTAAAATACCACTAGTAGATGACCCTGAAAATTTCGGGGCTCAAATATGAATTCTAAATTTTGAATTGCGAACTGCGTTCTAGAACGCAGTTCACTATTCAATTGCATATAAGCCCGATCCTAAGAAACTATAGATGACTGCATCGCCATATTTTCACAGTTGTAATTAAATACCACCTATATATGCCCTTGAAAATTTCAGGCCCAAAATATGAATTCTAAATTTTTAATTGCGAACTGCGTTCTATTCAATTTCAAAAAGGCCAACATTTCAAAAAGTAGAGAAGACCACCTCACCAAAGTTTCATGGTGGCAGTGGTATACCACCAGTAGATGCCCCTGAAAATATCGGGCCCCAAATATGAATTCTATATTTTGAATTGCGAACTGCGTTCTAGATAGAACGCAGTTTACTATTCAATTGCATTTAAGCCCGATTCTTCAAACCTAGAGATAGCTGATTCACCAAATTTTCACAGTGGTAGTGAAATACCACTAGTAGATGCCCCTGAAAATTTCGGGCCCCAAATATTGAATTCTAAATTTTGAATTGCGAACGGCATTCTAGAACGCAGTTCACTATTGGATTGCGAAAAGACCAAAATTTCAAAAGGTAGAGTAGACCATCTCATTAAATTTTCATGATGGCAGTGGTATACCACCAGTAGATGCCCCTGAACATTTCGAGCCCCTAATATGAATTCTAAATTTTTATTATATATATTTATGTTATAGAACGCAGTTCACTATTTTATTGCAAACTGCGAACTGCGTTCTAAAAACCGATTGCCTACGATTAACGGATCGATCTGACAATGATGAATTTGCTTGTTGTGCAACAGTTCGTGTACGAAGGGAATCTTTGAAACATGCAAAATACATTGGTGCCGATTTTGTGAAGTAAATTGAGGCTAAATATTTAAATGCGTTGACAGTTTTTACATATGACGGTGGTGTTAGCTTGTGATTTTCGTTTCGTTTTTATTTATTCTTTGCGTTAACCTGGGAACTGTCGCTTGTATTTCCTGATTTTTACGTATCAAATCAAACAGAGACTTTGGTAAATCAAACAGTTTACTGTTTACCTGCACAAATTAAGCAAAATATGACTCAAACCTAGCAAAATTGTTATGTCATCTTGCTTATAATTCTACGATTGACGCTGAAAATTTGTTTGATTATTAGGAATTTTATATGAATTAGAGTATGTTAAATACATGTACACAAAATAACTACTCTCTGGGGCCCCCACTTTATACAATGAATAATGTGAAATGTGAGTAAATAAAAAAAACATCGTTAAAACAGTTTCCATAGTTCTGACACATTTCTATTGCGGGGATAAAAGAATTATCGCTATTCCTAAGAAAATATTACAGCGGAAAATTATCCTGGTTTGTAGCCATTTGTCATTTTTGAATAAACATTAAAATAATGGGTGGGCCATAGAAAATTAGAGTGATGTGCCTGTCAATACGGTAACATTGATTTTTATAGCTCGTTAACAAGTCACGTGACAATATTTTTCATTCAAGTGTATTCATCAATCAAGTGTGAGTAAAGTTATAAAAGTCACGAGTTTACGCGATGTAAACAACAGTCAATTTATTATCATGGAGAAGACAAATTAAATTGTTGAATATTTCTAATTTGAGAAATTGAGCGCATTGAGGTTCAATTTTCTTCTTCACATATATACATGTAGGACTTTTTTGATAAAATACAATAACTATTATATTTTTTAAAAATACAAAAACTAGTAAATAGTTGAGGAAGGCAAGGAGACCCTGTTGCTCCATATTTATTCATCATGTGTGCAGAAATCCTAGCAATAATGATTAAACAAAACAAAGACATTAAAGCTATTTTATTAACGATAATGAACATACGATATCACAATATGCAGATGACACTTCACTAGCCCTTGATGGTTCACCAAAATCTCTTTTTGCAGCTCTAGAAACCATATAATTTTTTTCTAGCTTTTCTGGTCTTAAAATATATACATCTAAGACAAAGATTATTTGGGTTGGATCAAAAAAAAAATTCAGATCAGGTTTATCATCACACAAGATGGAAATTGGATTGGGGGTTAACAACATTTAACGTTTTAGGAATTCAGTTCTCGGTAGATCTTCATAATATTGTCGATATGAATTATAATTTACTAATTCCAAAAATTATAGCTATGGTCCAGCAATGGAAACGACGAGTTCTTACTCCCATTGGTAGAATTACTGTTATTAAAAGTTTGCTAATTCCAAAACTAAATCATTTATTCATATCATTACCAAATCTAAAGAAAGAAACAATTTCATACCTTAACAAAACTATTTTAGAATTTTTGTGGAAATCTAAGATTGATAAAGTTAAGAGGTCAGTCAATACTCAGGATTACTCGTCAGGAAGGTTGAAAATGGTTGACATTAACAATTTTATAACATCTCTTAAGTGTTCTTGGATTAAAAGGCTTACAAAAGCACACAAACCGTGGATGGATTTTTTATTTACCATTTATGGAAATAATTTTTTACATAAATTGCTTGATTTTGGTGTTAGTTTTGTAATTGAATGCTTACACAAGGTAAACAATGATTTTTGGAAAGATATGTTAAATTCATGGTTATGTTTTATTACTACCTATAAGAATCACCCAAAGGTAAGAAATAGTTTTTTTAAATACTTCAGTGTGGTATAACTCGAACATACACATAGCAAATAAATATGTTTTCATTAAAGCCTGGTACAAGACCGGTGTAAAGGTTATATAAGATTTTTATGATGAAAATTGTAATTTTTTAGATATTGAGGAATTTAAATGTAAATACAGTCTCCGGGTTATATGTACAATGCAATATAATCGTGTAAAAAAAGCAATTTTTAAGTTTTTCAAAATGTCTAATATAGACAGGACTTCTGTTAAAAGAAATCCCAATCCATTTATACCCTTTTTTATAAACAGTTATACCCCATGAAAAGTGTACAAAAATTATTTATAATGTTTTGAATGAAAATGTAGTTGTTCCAATTGCTGTAACCATATGGAAAACAGATCTAACGGATTACAATGTTGAAGATCTTACTGTACGTGACATTTTAAAGATTTGTATTAAAATTACCAAAGATTCTTCTGTACAATGGCTTCAATTTAGAATTTTATACAAAATTCTTCCAGTTGGCTTCTACCTTAAAAAAATTAATGTCAAAACTACTGACAGATGTGGGTTCTGTAAAAGTAATGTTGAAACTATTATACATGTTTTTATTTTTTATGAGAAAATACATACCCTGTGGAGTGAACTTAGTTGATACATTTACAGAAAGACCTCTGAAAGAGTCGGATTTAATATGTCTAATATTATACTTGGCCAACTTCCATTGTCGTTTCATAACAAAGTCATTAATTTTATAATTCTTTATATGAAAAATATATATATATTGTTGTCTTATGTCAAATAAGATTCCATGCTTAATTGGTTTCCTTTGTCATTTAAAACTAAAATACAATATTGAAAGATATGCTTCAATACAAACTTGTAATTATATATAAATTACAATATTTTGAAAACTTATGAGATAGTTGGAAAGGTATCTTTGATGCTGACATCTAATTTATTTTCATAATGACTATTATTCTATTTCTCTTTTGTCACTTAAACTTCTTTTTTTTTCTTCTTTTTTTTTCATGTAGGCAAGTTACCACTAAATAATACATTTAGGTGTTTTTTCATAAGTGTTGGTGTGTATGTGTGTGTGTGTGACTGAATGTTTTTTCTGTATGTCTGTTCCTTGAAAAAGAAATAAATTATATAAAAAAAAATGTAGTTGAGGAAGAAAATGTACCTATATGCTCTCATATATTTTGATCGCTTTATTAAATGGGGGGGGGGGGGGCAGAACAAAAATACAGGGAATTAGAAGTTATATAACAGTGTACCCCTACCAAATATATAGTTCTATATCTGGCGTAGGATTTTCTTATTCGGTGTCAAAACAGTATTCCATGAAGGTACACTGTCAATATCTTGCGTAGTATTTTCTTATTCTGTATAAAAACAATAATTCATGAAGGTACAATATCAAAGATTACGTGTGTGCAAAAATAAGTGTAAAATTCGAATACTTTACAATATTCATTTTTTTTTTATTTTACCGAGGACCATATGGCACAATATCTTTTGAACGCCCATTGTTGCTCAGGTGAGCGATGTGGCCCCATGGGCCTCTTGTTAAACATATATCTAGTAGATCAACAGAAATAAGAATAAATATTAAGACCTAAACAATTTATTTTTTTCTTTAAGGAAAATTTTCGGAAAACGTATCCCACGAAAAAGTTCACCACAACAAAACAGGTTAGTGATTCAAAGACATTCTCATGCAAGACAACATGTATGTAAAAATTTACCACAACAATACAGGTCAATGTTTCAAAGACATTCTAATGCAAGAGTACATGTATGTAAAAACATTCCAAACGAAACAGGTCAATGGTTCAAAGACATTCTAATGCAAGAGTACATAAATGTAAAAAATTAAATGTTACAAGTACTGTGGAATCATTTAACTTCCTGGGGGGGTGGGGGGTGGGGGCAGATTATCGTGGATTTGCGGTTTTCTGCTTATCCCAAGGGGACGTAATTTCGTGGATGCGCCGGTCTTCAGTTCCAGTAACAAAGAAAACTCTTGCTTAGTTTGTTATCATCGAGGATGTAAATTGTTTGAGGAAGTGCTACCTAAGAATACCAAGAACTTAGCTACCATAAAATCTAAAAATTCTACTGTATTATAAGATCATACATTATGACTTGATTACAATATGCAAGCTACATTTATCAGTATTTTAAAAAAATTGAAGAAAATATGGAACTTCAGTTCAGTTCAGTTTATTTCACTCAACAACATATAATGGTACAAGAGGCACGTAAGACGACCAAACATATTTACATATATACAATATAGTTGTAAAGTTCAAGAAAGTAAGTGGGGTGAATGAACAGTATGATTAATGTTTTAAGTAAAGAAACACAATTTTCTTAATGTGATGTAATCGGCTGAAGACATGATTTCATAGAACCTTTTAGTGTTAGGAGAAGAACAGTAATATGTATCTAAAACTGACTTCTTAATGCCTTCCATTCTAATATAACATGAAATTCATCACCAATTTTGTTACAATTACACAAATTACAATAACGTTTACTTCTTTCAACAATACCCCACCTTCAGTGACCAGTGTAAAGAGGGTATCAACGAAAGAGGCTTCCGTGAATTTCAAGTGTTCAATTTCATGTAATTTTAATATCATGTAATTTAGGCTTAATTACATAACCCTTCCCTCTTGCAACAAAAACTAAACTTATCTGAAGTTTTTTTGAAATCGATACAATTTAAATCTTTAATATTCCGTGCAAATGTTTATTTTTTTCTCAGATCGGGGACTATGTAGTCTTTTTGTGTTCACCGGCTGCTGACAACATGACAGGATTGGCCACGCCCATGGATGGCGGGTTCAGCATCGTGTGAGATGACGTCATACTTAGTTACCACGGCCCTTCATTACAATATATGACAAGAATGTCATATCTGTTCTACGAATTATGGACGAATAAGAACTTTTAGCACAAAAACAATTAAAGATAACAATAATCAAGAGGTTATGTATTTTCACTCATGCAAAAGAGAAATTGTAATGAAATTGAAAGACATGAATGCCCAAAAATAATCTTTCAATAAATAGACGCATGTACAAGGAGGATATTCATCCATACATTGTATCTGCAGTACAAAAAGATATTGTTCTTTTTTAATTTGTATTTTAAGAAATAAAAACTTAGTCAGTTTGTTATGTCAATATATCCTCACTGTGAAAAAATCAGAAAGTTGTTCTAAAAAAAACTAGAGACCTTGCCACATTGCTCATCTGAAGAACAGTTCCTGGTATCATTCTATTTCAGTTTTTTAATATTTTTCCCTCTTAGGGCTCCAGTATTAGTCCGGATTCATGATTTAAAAAATTTAGTATTTACACTATCTTAAGATGCTTGCCTAGTAATCTCAAAAGTTTTAGCCTTGTAGCTCTAGCAAAAAAGATTTTGAAACATATTCTCTATATATTTCAATGTTTAACTTTTAGCCCCATTTGGGGCCATCGTATTAGTTTTGATGATTTTAAAAATTTAGAATCTACATAATTTGAGGATGCTTGCATGGGAATCTCATAAATTGTATATTGAAAATTTTTCATATAATCGAGTTTCTATGTTAGATTTTGAACCTCTCTTGGGGCCCCAGTATTAGTCAAGAGGTAAGGGTTGTAACAATTTAGAATCTACACTATCTTGGGATGCCTGCATAGTACATGTAGTCTCACAAATTGTAGCATTGTAGTTGTTGAGAAGAAATTTTTTGGGGCCACAGTAAAGGTCCAGGGGTGAACATTAGAATTTAGAATTTTCACTATTAATTTTAAACACACACAGCATTTTTACTGTTTTGCAATAATCTCTCCTTATGAAAAAAAGGTTTCCCCTTTTTAACAATTTAGCATCCTCTTTCCCATTAGAATGTTTTGTACAAATTTTTGTGGAAAGTTTACAGACGGATGATTTACAGACAGACATGCAGACAGGTTCAGGAAGCTTATGGACAACTTAACGTTTTATTTTGACTATTACATACAAATTGTAAGATTGGATAACTATTTTGAATCAGTCCAAACACTTGGTGTTATCCTTTAAAAAAGTTGTCAATGTGATAAAGTCGAACATTGCTGCCACATCCGTGCATAATCACGTGATACCAGTAACTATAAATAGCTTACGTATATTCCTATCTAAAAAAAATAGATAGAACAACACTACCCCGCTGTTTCAACAAAACAATAAACATATCAAGGGATGGCAAAACATCTCAGTTTCATCAAACTCGCTGCTAGAACCCCATATTCCTCTCGATTAAACGTTATTCATCAAGCTCTCCAAAAACCTTCGAAACTTTTATACAGTTTGCACGGAAAATGGTATGTTGCATTAAAGCAAAACAAAACACAGGATTCTAGCAACACTTTTCAAGTTAGGCATTTATCAAACTATTGATGCATGTTAAATTTGAAGTTCACTATGTACGTGGTAGTGTTGTTCTAGTCAGATATTTATAACGTAAACAAAGACAGAGTAAGACCTGGCCAAGAAATAAAACCAAAATTTAATAACGTTTAGTGAATGATTGATAAAATCAACATCTCTTACAATATTTTGTTGTTCAATTCTCAATAATTCACACCAAAAATACTTTATCAAAACGTTTAGATTACTTACAATGCTTTCCGATCATATTTACACGACATTCAACTTTCAGTCATTGATTAGATACATAATAAGTAAGATTTGTGATCTCACGGAATTACATGTAACTCAGATTCTGTATGCTTCCTTAAAGTGGCATGGTCATTTTTTGGGTTAATATTTTTTTTTCTGATTTGAATGTTTACAATGCTTCACTTCAGTGAGGTATTTTTAATAGGCAACCAGAGTGACATTCGTTCATTTGTATGCGAGTTACAGAACTTACAATTCTTTGCTATGTAAACAAAGCATTTGTTTATACTATGAATCTTGAAGATTCTACTCTGGCAATCTGTGACTATCTGTTTCCCGAGCTGTCCATCCGAATGTACGACAACAACTGTCTGGGCATTTGAGTCAGCAACACAGATGTTTAAGTTTTTGTTCCCTGTGAGTATGTGGATAATCTATTTTCCGTAATACCAGTGAAAATCACGACCCTTGCCTGTTTATTTTTATCATTGTTCATCATAATCAAAAGTTCACCATTAGTAGTAACACTGGTACTTTAATGTCCCCATCCTACAAGCTTCATTACTTCCTATATCTCCTTTTCCTTTACAATGTTAACAGTTTCATTTTGATGATCAGCATACATTAGATCTCCATTTTTTGTCAAAGCTAAGCTATATCATTTGGCTCGTTCTGGGGCTTTGTTTCAATTGACTGTTCGCTTTGGTCACTGTAGAGTTTAATGACGGTGTCATTACCGATGACCAACATTCAGGGAGAGGGTTAAAATAGGTTGTGCCTGCTGCCTTATCCCATTCAATATATTACATTGAATAAAATATTGTTTGAATCAAAGGCTTATATTTCATTCTTTTTTAGAGAGGTCACTCCCTGTAACCCTCTGTATATCTACTGGTGAAAGATGCAATAATCTTTGGTTCTCTTATAGGGGTCTGGTTTGAGGAAAACTCTGACTATTGGTCGCAAGGTGGTCTAACTGTTTCATGGATTAGTTTGCTCGGATTCTGTTTTTTTTGTAGTAAAACTTGGAAGGATGGTTTAGGTGTAAGCTTCTTCAGTACATCTTCAGTACAGCATTTCTTGACTTGTATGTGGCGGTTTTATATAAATCGTCTCATTCTCTGATTTTCTTCAGATCTAAAATGCTTTGCTTTACATGTTGTTCTTAATTTCATCTTCTTGGTTGTGGAGAAAAGTTAGATGCTCCTTTTTCATTTCTTCTGTCTTAGTTTGAAGCTTGTGGATAATTTCGTTGATTTCTCTGCACCAAATCTCCGCCTGATTAATAACCATGGAGGACGATTTGTGAGGCAGGTTTTTGTACTCAATGACAATATCTTCATATTTCGTGCAAATGAAGTTCTACATTACTTCAAAATCTTGCATTAAGATGTAATCACTTTCAATGACTCACGTAGAGTGTATCCTTTATGAAAATTCGACAATAGACATGTTACGGTACACACAGGTATATCACAGTTATTACAATGAAGTTCACATTAATGCTTCTCTTAGTGGCTTCCCCCGATTTTTAAACGGAACTACTTTGTGGTATATTGATTAATCGGAGAGACAGTGGTCCCTAACACAGGTTTTGCAGTTGACTTGACACACAACACAGTGTAGTGAAAGGCGGGGTGAGTTACTGAGGTCACAGTGCGAGGTTTCTTGGGCTATGACATTTTTCTATTGGTCACCGACATAGGGAAATTCAGTTTGACGGGTCTATAAAAAATGAAAGGTTAAACATTCTTAAATGCTTGACCAATTTTTTTTGTTTTGATAAACATACAATGTGTAATATCTGTTTGCATTCAAGGTGTTTTTAAATTAGTCCTATATCAATAATGTCATTGCAGTATGAGGCCTTGTTTAACTAACATGTAATTTCACTGGTATGTAAATTTCGGGTGTTTTAAGACCCCGACCATCCCACACCTCTCGATCTGCGCGTAGAAAAATCTTTTGATTTTGCCGGTACTGCATTGCAAACAATACATCTATACGAGTATACTTAGCCAATGGCCATTGGTGATTAATTTATAAAAATTTTAAGAGTGTTTCCAGGAAACAGAGAAATAAAAATAGGTGGTCTACATGTAGTTGGTACAATAATGATCGGTATTATTTTTTTCTCTATGTTTGATTGATATGTATGATATGACAGGGGACTCTTATTGATGTTTTTCGTGTTAAACAATGTCTGTACAAAGATTAGCCGAAAAGTAGTGTGTGGCTTTGTCGATAAGATCAGGACGCTACTGGTTATTGCGCCATCCCCCAACAGAGATGGAACATAGATCAAAACATTGAAAAAATAAAATTAATTTGTTTAGAGGTTTTCATCTTTCTATAAGTCAGATATTCAATTTACTAAGAAACATTGCGTCGTTAGTATTGTTTATGAAAGTCGATAATGGAAAGTGTTTGTAATATCTGAAATATTTTACGTAGGTTAAGACAGATTTTTGGGATATTGAAACAAATTCAAAATGGTTCGGTGGTTTTTAACATCGTCCGTTTTAACCTTAATGATGGTCATTAGCAGAACTGGACGGTTGTGACAAATTTAAGACCAAAGTAGTCTTTTTAAAAGAAGAGTTTTTATATGAATATATTTTTCATAAAAAAAATCATCTATTAATTATTCATATCATAAATTTTAAAAGATTGGATTTTTTATATAGATTAGTATGTTTATTGCTAGGAACCACGCCTAATATTTTAAGGTTGGTCTGATGGGTTATGATTTGATTATTGCGACTCCTTAATGTTATGAATTGATAGTTACCTTTTTTTTATAATAAACAAATTCCAACAAGCAGTATTTTTTGTGAGCTCTGCATGTAATTTAGTTTGAAAAGCCGGAGTCAGACATAAAAATGAGAGAGAGAGAGACAGACAGACAGACAGACAGACAGAGACCCTTAAGGCATGATGGGGCTATTTTCTAAGTAGTGTGCTTATTGATATTTTCGGCAGATTAGTTATTATTTGAGTATTTTAAGACGATACTCATCTGGAGAAATATGTGTCAGTTATATAAAATGCATATATAAGTTGATTAAATCGACAGCTTACCGCAGTAAAGGTAGACAGACACCTTGAGAGATGGGGAGGAAAGTCCTGCAGAGTTGTGTCCTCTTGGTTCTTTTCTACGCCGCTATAGCAGATCAAGAGTCGCAAAAGAGTTATTTCAAGTATGTTATCTCTATTTTCATTATTGTTTAATTTTCTTGATTTTCATTTGATTTTTTTTGGGGTCATTTGTCAGTTTTTATGTTTGAATTTGGTTGGTTTTTTTGTTTGCCCTTCTGAGACTGAGGATGGGTGAAAAGGGTAGGAAATTGCATATACTTCTCCCTAGCAGATGTCTCGTTACTTTAAAGTTTTTGTTAGAAATTCAAAATTGTGGATATTACCAAAAAAATCAAATAGGCATTTGGCATAAGAGATTCAAAGTCAAGTGTTGTCTTCTCTTTTTTCTATATTTTGTATTTTTGTCCTCTAAAATTATCCTCACTTTTTTTTATTTTTGGTATTAATTGATATAAAAAATTAACACCTTACTTTGAACGTACAAATAAAAATGAGTTTAATTGTTACCGAAAAAGTTATTATTGGCTTTGCGATTATTTTCAATGCAATGAAAGAAGGATCAATGGCCGTGGCTATTTTCAGACTGTATTGATCTTCTTCCAAACAAGAGCTCTATATCAAAAAATAAAAAGAAAACCCAAACTTAAAGGTAAAATTAACGGATTTCTTTCTTCACTTCAGATTTTTAGGTAAATCTGAAAAAAAATTGACCAATGCATCCAGCTTCCTAATCAGAACCAAAATTATCTCATCAAGGGAAAGCCCAATACATCTGCACAATAGAGTTTAAAGAAAAACCAAAACATCTTTAATAAACCTTTGTTAAAAAGATATAAATTACAAACGTGTAAATATATATATATATTTTTTTTTTTTATTTTTTTTTTGCAGTAAGTAATGAATAACATATCAATGAAAAAGAATACCGGTATTTTGTAAATAAAAACTGCCGCTCATATCCATTAAAAAAATTTACTTTTATCATCTAAATATTTCACATTTTTAAAAAATACCACAATGTTGTTGCTGTTTAGTGAAAATAGTAGTATTTGAAGCAAACGTCGATACATATACCTAGTATATAATCGAGTAAAACAGCCGCTCAAAAACGCACAATTTTTTATGTATGTATTCTCCAATGAAACTTATCTCTTATTATTATTTTTTTTTTTTTGTGGAAAATCAAAATGTGTGATTTTCAAGGTAATCGATTCTTTTCATTTTTTTTTTTCATTTTTTGAAATTGATTTACAAAATGAACAAAAGTATCATTATCCAACAACCTTAGTGCCTTTCCGTTCCAATGTAAAGTATTGATTTCACATTTTAAATCATTGAATGAATTGCCTTTATAACATTAGCTGATGAATCTGTTTTACCTTTGATAAAATTGAAAGTTCAATTGAATGGATTTAAAAAAAAATTAAAAGAGAGTTTTTACAATAAATTTTATCATGATTAAATACTAACTGTGTATGCACATTAATTTTAATTTCTCTAGAATATGTTCACTTATTGATCTCTATACAATTATTGCATGAATTTTTAAAGCCCTCGGGAAATATGATTTTCTAAATCTTCATGTATCCCGAACACTCATGCAATAAAAGTTTTGTTATACCGAATTAAATGTAGCAACATTGGTTTTTGTGATAAAAAAATTTAAATAATTAAATATTTGTGATTATATTATATTGGCTTTTTAATAAATTTGGAATGAAAAATTAAGAGACTTCCCAAGAGGTAAGACACGATATTTATTTCCCGGGAGACGTTTAACTGTTGTTCGCCCCTCTCTAGACCAATCAAATGACCCGTTACATGTAAATAGAATAATCATATCGAGGTATGACAATAACCATTATTATACTTTCATGTTAAATACTGAAATCTGATTGGTTTAAACGCAGTTGATAATCCGTTCTTTTACCCTCAGCGTTAGCAACACACTTAGCAACGGGGTAACACAACGAATTGTTACATGCGCTTAAATTATGCGCAAACGGTTCGCCGTAGAATTCACTTTTAGCAGTAAAAAATTCTCTAAAATTAAGACATTCAGTATAATAAAATAAATAGTGCCTGTTTGGGAGGATAACAGTTGAAGTTGACACCCCGAGGAAACCGCTTCGCGTCGGTTGACAATGGTTTCTTAGGGGTGTCAATTTCAACTTCACTGAACGCATGAAGCGTTCAGTAAACGGTCACCGACTGCTGACCTACTTATTGAGAGTTATGTCTCTGTTCCATTCCATCTTTGGGTAAAATACAAACGATTTCTCACAATAGCTTTCACAGTTTTGGGGTTTGTAACACTTGCAACATGTATTTGAAATATATGTTTTAACTTGTTTATCGATTGCACCAAGATGTGGCTCCCAAATACTGAGGAATTGCTTGAAATCTTAATAGATTTCAACACAGGGCGCACAGATATTTGGAAGCTAAAGAGCCCCCCCCCCTACCCCCGACCCCCAAAACCTTGATCTCTGCATGTACATGATAAATCTTTACTAAGATTTTTTTTTCCTTTGGCGACCATCGTTTGAGTCGATTCGGTGAAGTTTCCTTTTTGATCAACCAATTTTAACCAAGTTATGCAGAAATATACAGGAAGGAAAGCCATACATTATCACAATAACAGACTTAAAAAGGCTTCATAAGAATAAATCCTTCATAATTATAAATTATTTCTTCAAAGTTCAAAATTGAAATAACATAAGAATTTAAAAAGTTGGTTTTCATAAATGCTTCATAAATTGTGTACAACTACACGTCAAAGAAACTCTAGTACATTACTTTCAATATTGACACCCCCCCCCCCGCCCCCCCCCCCCCCCTTCTTGCATGCTCACGCTCTCCAGCCCCGATGCTTCGTGCTTGGTTTTTATATGACATTCTATTTAGCGTTTAATAAAGCTTTAAATGCTTAAAATGACATGTTGAAATCATTGGTAAAAATATTTTCATATATCATTGTTGAATTTGTTTTCAGTGACAAGCTGGTACAACTGATACCAAATACTGATGAACACGTGACCCTCCTACAGCAGATGCAGACGACAGAAAATGTAAGATTGACTCAGAAGCATGGGTTTTTATTAAACTATTTACGGGAAGCTTTGACATATTCTACAATAGGACGTATTAGATAAACTTCCTATGTCATAATATCATAAGCATGTCATAAAGAGGAATATTAATACGGGCATAGGTCGGTTTTTGTTTTCAAATTTTTAAGGATAGACGAGCTCAGAGTTTGGCCTTGCAAGATTAGATCATATTATCAGGCACGTATACGTAGCATCAGGAGGAGGCCGGGGGGGGGGGGGGGGGGGGGGCTGCCCCCCCCCCACTTTTTTTTGAAATTTACATACAAAAAATTGAATTAAGATGGAGTTGCCCCCCCCCCCCACTTTTATTGGACCATGTTAAGATTTGTATTGAAAATAAAAAATAAGTTCTGAAGTTAAAAGGAACTCCCCCCCCCTCCCCCCGGTTTAGGATTTTCAGGATTTTGGAAAGTAACATTTTTCCTCCTTTTTTTTTTTGCCTGTGAAGATTTTTTGGATGAGTCGCCCCCCCCCCTCCCCCCACTTGTGCCTGATTATTACAGTGTAATAATATCCCGTTTTGATTTAAATTATTGCTCTTTATTGCATGGCTTTATTATTATATATGTTAAGTTAGTATTATGATATGATCCATTATGATTTTTAAAACACATTTAGGTAGATTTCTGGACACCGCCCAAAAAGAATGCACATGTTGACGTCCACGTGCAAGGTGAGAAATTTGGGGATTTCATGAAGAAAGTCACAGATGCCAAAATCCATCACAACATCCTGAGTAACAACCTACAGAAGTAAGTGCATTCATATATTCGAACTTTGTTTTTGTGCCGGGCCGTGTGAATCGTTCACCCTATACAAGCACTCTTTCCATTTGCGTTGACAAATCGTAATCTAGATCAAAATTGTGTCAATTTAACTACATGTAAATCAATATCAAACAAGAAATTGTCAAATATAATCAAAGTTTTTTTCCATGATGGTGTTCGAAAATATTAATGGAACTATTTTACCAAGAGCTTGGACTTTTGGTAGTTGTATCAAACAGCAATGTGACGTAGGCCTGTCTATTTCATTGCTGGCAACTCGACCATGGCTCTTGGAAATCAAAAAGATTTGTCTGGCTTTTATGCTACGCCATCAATGCATATTTCACTCAAAACAAGCGTCATTATAACTTGTTCTGAAGCAAGAAATAAGAGTTACGTCCTACAGAAAGTCTTGTTAAAATTGATCTAACGGTGCATGGAGACATAGTGAAACCTCTTTAACAGTTCACATACACGTTTCATTGTCTCCTTTCTTGGGCATTGTTTAAGGAACATTGATGATGAGAAAGCTGCAATGAAAGCCATGGCAGAAGAGGGAGGCGACACAGTGGTTGGAAACTACGCTACTTATGACCAGGTACTAATTACGGATGTTGGTTTGAGTCCTCTCAAGCAATTGCTCTAGTGTTATGGACCATCTATACAAACCGAAAATATCCTTTTTTAAGGGTGAACAGGACATATATCACGGGACTATCATTGCAATGATACTTTGATGTGCTGATTGACTTTTATACAGAAGATAAAATTCCACGAAGTTTATAACAATTTATGCTAACTGTAAAATCAATTAAATTTTTGGGGTTCAATTTTCAAACATAGTCAAAATTTTTTTTATTAAAAACAGGACGTTGAAAGTTAGTTTAGCTAATAGAAAATATTTTTTATTAAAAACAGGACGTTGAAAGTTAGTTTAGCTAATAGAAAATATTTGCAAGTACATTGTATTTTTCAAATTTAGATTGCATTAACGATTATTACCCTTGCCCAGTTGAAGTAATTGATTTTGATGTAACTTGTACATAATAATATAAATAAGTGTTTTTATACGGTACATACTTGAATATTTGGGTCAATTTTCGTGGATAATGGGTTTTTTACCCTTTTTCTTAGTCGTGGGGATGTTATTTCCTGGATGCATCGGCTTCCAATTCAGTAAGAAAGATAACTCTTTCGAAATTTTCTTAGTAGAGGGATACGGTACGAATGCCACGAATCGAGCCGACATGAATTTAAATCGACAGTAGTAGGATTTACAATTGTTATTATCTACAGATTGGTGCCTGTCTTTCTACATGTAATTTATTTTCTTAAGGGATGTAAATTAGTAAAGAAGGGCTGCCCACGAATGACATGAGTCGAGGCATCAAGACTTTAAATTCCCAGTGTTTGGATTTACCATTGTAATTATCATTCTACAGATCAATGACTGGATGTCACAGATGGCTATGTCCTACCCAGACCTGGCCACCGTGGAGTCCATTGGTCTGACTTGGGAGGGTCGAGAAACCAAGATGATGAAGGTACTAAGTACTAATGTACCTGCTTTTGCTGTATCGCAATCTTCGCTAGCCAAGGTTTGACGATCTACTCTGCTAAACCCTTCGGTAGCGAAGATACTTTATCGCTGGCCTTCTATTGCCGTTTTAGAAAAACAACATACAAATTTTCAACCACTACAGTCTACGAATTTTTTTTTTTGGATTTTGTTTTGCGTGCGGTGGAATATTTTCATGGCTAAATGTTTATTTATCTTGATTGTAAAATCATTTGTCATCTCATCAGTTCACATTATTGTTGTCAATATTTAAAGAAAAACACACTGACAATTTTTTTTTTAATTTACCGTTGATTCTAATCTTAATTAGCAAAGTGACCAATTGGTAATTATCATCTTTCCGGGTCAATAAGAATTACGAATCGGACACCTGGCTGGCGAATATTGGGTATACTTTGCTTAATAGCGAGCGCTGCGAGGCGGCTCGAAGCGCCGCTCGCGTAGCGAGCTCCACAGACAGCGTGTACGAATTGAGGAAATTCGAGTTGAAATCTGCACATTGTTCAAAGAAAATTTTGTGGACCCGCATGAAAGAGATCTACATATCCCAATAATCCTTTGCGGTGCATAGCAACATGGTGGAACAGGAAGCGTTTCTAAAGAAAATTCTTACCTCTAAATCGCATACATCATTTTCATTTAACAATAAAAAATACTTTTAAAAAATTGAAGTAAAAAGCACATATGCTTACGTTAAAAAAATGTACCTATCTGAACTTTTGCTGACATATGACGTCATTTCCTTCCCCAAATTTGTCCGACAATTTACGAAAACTGTCGAGCGCAAAAGAAAGTCCCCCCCCCCCCCCCCCCCGGTTCAGGATTTTCATGATTTTGGGAATTAGGTTTTTTTGTTTTTGCTTTTCAAGATTTCTGAGGATTAGTCTAGCCCCCCCCCCCCCCCCACCACCACCACTTTCAATTTGCTTCCCAAGCCACTGAGTGGTAATGTGTTAAGTGTATAAGCCTAGGAAAGGAACATTGGAATAATAGTTTGATAACTTCGGGTTCCTTGCAGTGGTAAAAGTTTTCGAGACAAAGCCAAAGTTTTTGGGTTAGGGCAAGTCCACGGGTTGCATTTAACAATGATGACAGATGTGTGGTTCCTTCTGTGCTCGCCCCAACGGTCACACCGTAAAACATATTAAGGACAAAATTTACCAGGTGATAGTTTTTACATGTAGATGATAAATTTGACATAACATTTGTAATATTAAAGCTTGGAAAGGAAAACAGCATGGGGACCCCAAAGCCGGTCATCTGGATAGAAGGAGGAATACACGCCCGGGAGTGGATCGTTCCCGCCACAGCTGTTTACATCATAAACAAGGTTATAATCCATGACGTCATCAAAATGCCGCCTAACTGTCTCTATAAATAATAATAAACAACAGAGTCCAATATTCAAACTTACAAGCATTCGCTATTTTAGATCATGCCGAAAAACTTTTATTAATTAAGTCAATTTATTATCTGAGTGATTGGGCTGTGCGGCAATTATGTCTAGATTCATTTCGTTGATACTCGATATCAAAACATTATAATTAATCTCAGAAAAGACGTACTGCATTGTATCGCGCACGGTCACAATCACCGCACAACACAATCTTACATTATCGCGATTAGATCATTAAAAAATCAATGCTTTTCTTTTCAGGGACCCTCTCAAATCTTATAAAAAATTAAACTGTTGTAGATTTTAAAAAATTATCTATGTTTGAATGATTTTATACATTAGCTTTATTTAACAATTTGATATAGTGTTTTAAAAAATACGCACATCACTCACTATGTGTGCGCACACATATCTTTCTAGTTACGAAAGTACAGTTTTTCAAAAAAGAAAATATTAATTTTAATGCTCAATTGAAATTACAGCAACTTTTTTGATACACAGTTGCTGGAAGAGTATAATATAGACGAGAAGGTGACGTCATTGATGAACACGTGGGACATTCACATAGTTCCGACCGTTAACCCCGATGGATACGTCTTCAGCCATGAGCGGGTAAGTCAATTCAAAGTTTCGTTAAATTCACTGAGTACCTAGACACCTAGCATCTTTTTTTATTTGTTTTGTTTTGTTCTTTGCTCGTAATGATTCTTTGGATGAGTCTGGTCCCCGTCATAAACAATGCTACGTGCCGAACCAAATTATCTTTCGGACCCCACCGAAAAACTATACTGGATCCAAACATGTCACTTTCATTAATATATGGAATTTTAACATGCATTTGCCTTGAAAACGACAAAAAAGTTAAAATTTCAGCGAAGAATCTAAAAGAAACTTTCAACTGGCAAAAGTCCCTCAAGTTTGTATTCAAACTTGAGAACCTGCAGCGGTAGGTGAAAAATCCTAAGGTTAAGCAATTGCGCTCCAGAAGCGCATGACTGGGGGTTTCCAGAAGCGAGATATTGGTAAACGAATGCGTCGCTAGGTCCGCATTTCTGGAACACATCAAATCGACAAGGAGTCAAGAGAACCTGCGGTGTTGCCAAATTGAAAACTATTGGATTCTTTCTTTACACTCGTCTGTTTCTAAAAATTGTGCAAGCAGTCTTGCAGCATCTCCGTAAGGTTACATAAGCCGAAAAATTAAGGAATTGAATGCGAGTTGGAAATTCGCTATAATTGCTGTTCGCTGTGATTTTGTCAGACATCTTTCGAGCTTTGGCAAAACGGAAAATGATAGCAATACTAAAAAACGGTTGGTTGTTATTTTTTAGTTCAAATCCCACGTAGTTGTGTATATGGATGGATGACAAAGTAGGGTACGCCTTCTGGAAAAAAAAGTGAAAGTTGAAAATAAATTCATTTCAACAAAATGTCGAATTGTGTTGAGTTTACGATGCTAACTTGAAATGATACTTGTGTAAAGATAACCTAATAGCGAGCGCAGCTCGCCGGCGCGCAGCGCCGGCGTGAAGCGAGCTCTACCGGCAAGGCGTGTGTGAATAGAAAATTCGGACTAGTTGCACATTCATTCACCGGATTTTTTTGGCGTCAGTAAATCGGACCAGTAATGCATCGTTTTAATCGTCCCAGTAGTTCCCTGTAATCATGGCAATTTTTATCACTTCACACTCTCACGAGAATCAGCAAGACAAATTTAGACAGTAAGAACAATAACGATGTAAGCGACATACAGTCAATGTTACCTCTAAAGTTCACCTCAGTACACTTTCAATCAAAAATAATCGTGTGACGTCACAAACGTTTACACATTGATCCGATATATTTTTTCGGAGTCAGTAAATTTTGACCCACAATTCATAGTACCAATGGTTTCCAACCTCACGTTCCAACATCACGTTCTCCCGAGAATCAAAGTAAAACCTTTGAAAAGCTTATAAGATGTGTAATTTTAAGAACATCATGCTTTTTAAGTAAATAAAACAGTATACTTCGCATACTTTTATTTCTATGGGGAGTTTTAAAGAGTAAGACGACAACTTAACCAACGTCAGCTTTGACGTCACAATAAGCACTGATAAGGGGAAATTACTCTAATTGAAGTTATTGTAAATCTGCTGAAATGACCAAAATCCTCTTAAAATCTTGCAAAGGCTAAGATAAAGAACAGCTGACGAATAAGGACATTTCTTCAGATACAGGAAACAGTTGTAAATTGCACTAATTTGGATGAATGCTCACAAATATTTTATTCACTATAATTACGGTAATTTCCTGAAACGCATTTTTTTAAAGGGGGTGGGTGGGTGGATGGCAGCCTCATCCAAAAAATCTTTGCAAGCAAAAAGAAAAATAAATCATGAAAATTCTAATCCTTCAGCTTTTTAGCAGTTCAATGGTTTCTTTATTTTCACTTCCATTTATTACATGCGGGGGGGGGGGGGGGGGGGGACAACACCATGTTCTTTTAACATGATAAGCAAATATTTTTAAGCGTAAATTAAAAATAAAATTAAACATTAATTATTTTTTTTTAAGTGGAGGGGCAAATCCATGGTAAGTCAATTTTCTATGTATAAATTGACAAAAATGAAAAAAAATTTAGCATGGGGGGAGCTCTATGATGAGTCAAGTTTTATATGTAAGTTTAAGAAAAAATGTCTACTGCAAAAAAAGGGGGGAAATCAATCAATCAATCATAATCACAATCACTTTAAAAGAGGAGATGCAGTGCAATGAATATTTATATATTAAAATCTTTATTATTTATCAACATTGTATCTGAGATTAAACTATTGTTCTACATATAAATAAATCAATTATAACAAATCTTATAAACTATGAATAATGAAAATTTACTGAAAAATAGGTATGTGGCATTCAAATTTCACGTTGTTAATTTTATTTTATTAATTTATTATAATTCATTGTTTGATCACATGCTGTGCTCGCCCCAACGGTCGCACCGTAAAACATATTATAAATAGAAAAACAAAACACAACTGAACGTTTTTAAAAAATTATAGCATTGGGCTAACGTGTATTTAAACTTAAAATTTGTGAAAATGAAGAAATGTTTTCTTCTTCTTAATTCTTTTACAAGAAAAACTGAAATTTGTGCGGAAGCATCCTCATGAATTGATTTTTTTTATAAATTTATAACTCCGGTGTCACAATATGCACTTCCTCTTTACATAAACATTTAGTCAGAAAATTTGTAACTTATATGAAAGCACCCTAAGTAAGTATAGATTCAGGGGTTTTTTTGATGTTGTTTTCTTTTTTTTAAATCATGACTCCCCTTAGTGGGTGGTGCCACAATTAAAGACCATTTTTTCCTGGAAAATCTTGGGAAATGATATCCAAAACTCCTCTTCGCTCCAAAGTTTTACAAAAAAACTAAATACAAAAAAAATGTTTAAATGTAAATATAAGATCTTTTTTCTTCCGTCGCCTCCGGATCTAGTCGCTGAAAGGTAATTTATGAATCAAATCCGTCAAGCAGTCTGTAGTATAATGCATTGATTCTTCTGTATCAGTTTTCCCGAAGATTTTATTTTGGCTCCCGATAATGACTGACAATATATTCGCTTATAGAGGTAATTCATTGCTTTTGTTCGTCGTGGTG
Source organism: Magallana gigas (assembly GCF_963853765.1). Lineage (NCBI taxonomy): Eukaryota > Metazoa > Mollusca > Bivalvia > Ostreida > Ostreidae > Magallana > Magallana gigas. The sequence goes on along the minus strand of NC_088853.1, from coordinate 15,849,209 downwards.
TAAATATTTCAGACTCTTACAAATTAATTACTCTTATTATAAACTAATAAAAGATATTATACATATTGATCAGTGTCATATTCAACTTCCTCAGCTTGATTTTGAGATGTGGGTTGGGATAAAAAGTGGTGTTAAGACTACAGGGTTTCATTTTGCATTTAAGATTTGCCTTCAAAAATATAAAAAGGGACACAACTGTTGGTGTTAATTGCACAACAGTAATAGAGTCTTTTGAGACGTGACAATGTAATATCTTTTATTGTTATACTTTCATGTTAAATATTGAAATCTGATTGGTTAAGGCGCAGTTAATAATATTTACTATTACCCTCAGCGTTAGCAACGCACTTGGCAACGGGTAACATTAAAAATTGTTATACTTTCATGTTAAATACTGAAATCTGATTGGTTAAGACGCAGTTAATAATATTTACTATTACCCTCAGCGTTAGCAACGCACTTGGCAACGGGTAACATTAAAAAATGTTACATGCGCGAAAATTATGCGCGTACGGTTCGCTGTAGAATTCACGTTATTCCTATATAAAAGCAGAAAAATTTTCTTAAAAATTTTAAAAAAGACATTCAGTATAACAAAATAAATAGTGCCTGTTTGGGAGGATAACAGTTGAAATTGACACCCCTCGAAAACCATTGTCAACCTCCGCTTCGCGTCGGTTGACAATGGTTTTCTCGGGGTGTCAATTTCAACTGTTACCCTCCCAAACAGGCACTATTTATATAATGTTACATGCGCGAAAAATTATGCGCGTACGGTTCGCTGTAGAATTCACGTTATTCCTATATAAAAGCAGTAAAATTTTCTTAAAAATTTTAAAAAAGACATTCAGTATAACAAAATAAATAGTGCCTGTTTGGGAGGATAACAGTTGAAATTGACACCCCTCGAAAACCATTGTCAACCTCCGCTTCGCGTCGGTTGACAATGGTTTTCTCAGGGTGTCAATTTCAACTGTTACCCTCCCAAACAGGCACTATTTATATAATATCAAATTCACATTGAAAATCAAAATAGTTGATTCATGTAATTATGCTTTCAGTGACACTAAATCGGATGTTTTGACAAGAGTTTACTAAACAATTGCGTCTTTTTATTTTGTCTTCTTATTTTTTTATTTTTTTTTAATAAAATCAGTTTAAAAACACTTTTCGTTGTCAGGATAGGAGAAGTAAAGGCGGGGAGGGGGGTTAACGTCCTCTGACAAGAAGAGAAGATATCTATTTCTATCAAAACTGATTTTCCGCAAGTTCACAGATGTGTATTATAATAAATGAAAACATGACTGTTTTATTCTTCTACATAGCTAGAGAAAAATTATGATTTAAAACATATCATATAATCATATACTTGTATCATTCAAAAATTTTATGATATTAGTTGTAAGTGATGTATATGTAAGTACACTCGATCCCTGTTTGAAAACTGTTAATGTAATTATAGTTAGCTAGTACACAATTTGTCGGACTCCAACCCTCACCAACCCAGCAACCCACATACACAGTAACACACACACAAGCGTAGAATTTATTTAGCGCACTTTTTTATAATTGTCTCGTTTAGAAATTCACTTGATCAAGCCAAAGCTGTCTTCTGTTCTCTTATAACATATTTTTGTGAATTCAAGGTGGCTCACTACACCTTGAAATATTTTCTCAAATCAGCAGAAAATTACTTGATTGTGATAGATATCATAATGGATAAGAAGTATGTAAGTCAAAAAGGCAAAAAAAATTGCAATTTTGGATGAAAAATTACATTTTCGAAAATTCAATTCAGTAAACATGAACAAAAGCTCCAGGCGGATTCGAACTCAATATCTGCGGTTCAGAAACCCAATACTATAACCACTGACATACGACGATATACAACCAAATCTAACGATATAAACAGTTTTACAAAACATTTTAATTGCCATCTTGTGACGTAGTGTCTTAAAAAGTAAAAGTTTAGGTGTAGTGAGGTACTTTAATTAAGAGAAGTGAAACCGTTTGCATGTATAGAAAGGCAAATATTACGCTGCTATAAAGTAACCCTGTATACAGTAACTTTTCTATCTTTTTTTTTTTTACAAAGGACCGACTGTGGAGGAAAAATCGACGCCCTGCAGAGCCCGGACCGGGGAAAAAATGTGTGGGAGTGGACGGCAACAGGAATTTTGACGTCGACTTTGGGAGTATGTATTGTGGAGAGAGAGAGAGAGAGAGAGAGAGAGAGAGAGAGAGAGAGAGAGAGAGAGAGAGAGAGAGAGAGAGAGAGAGAGAGAGAGAGAGGGGGGGGGGCGGGGGACACGTTATTACACATCATAAATTCTTTTTTCTAATAATCAAATTTTCTTCACACTTGTTAAGGAATTAAGATCATATGTTTGTGTGTTTGATGTATATTTCATATACAATTATATGCATGTTTGTGTATTTAATGGTGAAAAGAATGAATATTAAAAAAAAAGGGTTATTTATTAATTAGTACATATGGTGCATATTTACGCAAAATTACCAACTAATTAAGAACTCTAAAGATATACCTGCAAAGCACTATAATTGTATAATAATTATTCATATCCGCTCTCTAACTCCTACAGATGAAGGCGTAAGTGTTGATCCGTGCAGTCAAGTCTATCTTGGCCCCGCCCCTTTTTCGGAGAAGGAGACACAGAACATCCGGGACGCTGTGCTCGCTGAGGGGGGTCGTATCAAGATTTACCTGTCCTGGCACTCATACTCTCAGCTGCTGCTGGTACCGTGGGGGTACACCACGGACCTACCGCCCGACTACCAGGAACTGGTCAGTTGACAGTGTATTCAGGGAAATATTCGCCCTCGTTTTATTTTCGCCCCTTTCTGTTAATGTGTATACCTTAATTTAAATATAGTAAAAATTCAACAACAAAAGACAAAAACACACACACACATGCAAATCCAACTAGTTGACATAGACTTATACCTGAAATCTTCATTTTCAGCATCAAAAATCAAAAATTTTGTATATACAAAAATTATTTTATATGCAGAGGATTTTGTTACAGTCATGTGATTTAGAATTTATAAATCTATACGTGTTGGACCCCTAGTTTTGTTTTTACTTTGTTTGGTTTCTGTTATTTTTGTTTCTTTGTTTGTTTGTTTCTTTTTTTTTTTGGGGGGGGGGGGGGGGGCTTTACATACGCTAGATTCCCAGACTTGTTTAATGATCGTACATGTAGGGTTAATTGTGCTTAAAATATCTTCAATGTTTTAAAGTTATAAGGTATCTATTTGGTTATTTTTATATTTCAGTATGACGTAGCCGTTATTGCTGCCGACGCTTTGACGTCTGTGTACGGCACGGAATACATCGTGGGGAATGGACCGGAGATTCTTTGTGAGAAGAGTTGATTTACAAATAATAAATTAATGTCCAATATATCAACCATAGCGTATAGGTGTTACCAGTCGATACATAAGACAAAATCATTCAAATCCAATGATAACTTTTAGAAATATACACTAAACCTGGACAATACATAAATAGATTGGAAGCGATTCCATTTTGCACGAAATATATACATCCGCATATAATAAAACGTCTGAAGTAATTTTTATGGTCTCTGCTGGAAAGACCCAAAAGTTTTGCGATTGCACATCTTCGCTAGCCAAGGTTTTTCGGTCCACTCTGCTTTCCATAATAGGGAGCAAAGTAGACCAAAAACCCTTGGCTAGCGAATATGGCGATTGTATATCTGCTGTATTTTGTTGTTGCCTTTTTTTCAGATGCAGTTTCGGGAGCCTCTAATGATTGGGCGAAAGCGGTAGCCGGTGTGCAGTATGCCTACGCGTATGAATTCCGTCCTGCTACACAGTTGAAAAGGTCTGGCTTCATCCTTCCACCAGAGGAAATAGTGCCAAACTCCGAGGAGGTATTCGCGTCGTTGGTTGCCATGGCAGATGAAGTAGCAAAAACCTTATAATTCAGAGAATATCACGAAAAGGAATGCAACTAAATTGTTTTGAAATAAGAATGTACATTTTTAAATTAATTGGAGATTTTGATGGCTTATATTTTAATTATTGGACCGTCATTAATAAATTTTTAAAGAATAAGTCTGGTCTTTGTCATTTATATCGGTGCATATTTTTTTATGTATTAAAAATTCATTCGACAGAGGTATGTTCTTTTAATATATCTTACAGGTGTAACCCTTTGTACGCATTTATGACGTTTTTTTTTTCATTTGTTTGAATTGTAGACCGTTTGTTTGTGTTTCTCTTACAATAAAACCTTTTAATCCGGACATTACTGTTTCTTGATTACAGATGATACGTTTAATTAATTACTAAACACTGATGAATCTAGATTATTTAACATTTATATTATTTCTGAAATTCAGTATGTGAAACATTTAAACATTTGAAAGGACATTGTTTTCAACACTTGACTCCTTCCAATTGCATCAGACCTTTCCACACTCTCTGTTATCAGAATTTATTGGATATCAAAAATCCACAGGCGATCCTGATGTAAAGTATGGAAAACTGTGAAGAGAAACAAAATTGTGCTTTATATTATTAATAGTTCTTTTAAAGGTTTGATACAACGCATATCATCTTAAAAGGTATCTAATTCATTTAAAATTATGCATGCATTTGCTGAAAGTGTCAATGCTACCGGTAAGGTGTAAAGTTTGATTGAGAAAAAGAAAGAAAAACGCCCTCAAAACCCACTTTTTTCCTATTAATTGTGTCATATTGATCAGATATTTAACGCAGTCGAGTACATGTGTTTATTGCATGTCATGGATATATAGCGGGCACCTGCTTGTGAATAAATTTTAACCAAAAATCTCCCCTTCTATCACAGACTTAGTCACATAATGCCATAATTAAGTCATGGACGTGGATGAGATTTTACGTTCTCTTAATAAATATGGCCGATATCAGATGTTTCAGCTAGTTTACAACTTCTTCTGTCTACCGATTTTGACCTACCCTGTAGTAATCTATGTTTTCATAGGTGAGTATTGTGTTATTTTAATGCAAAGAATCTTTCACCTCGTTATATATGAATTTTATAGCAAATAATGTTGAGAGACAGAGATGCAAAATTATGAATTTTATGGAATTGCGCTTGGGATTAATGGTTGCTTTTGGGGGGAAATTTCGCATACCAGAACAAAACTATATTCCTTATAGGTATGGAAGTCGGCCATACGTACGGATTTGGGATACTATATTGAATATTTTTGTTCTGAAAAATCAACTTCTTAAACTCTATCGTTAATCATAGAAACAAAAGTTAAAACAGTATTCGAACTTGAGACATGCGGTTTTGTTATTCACCAAAATTATACCATTAGCGCATGGATAGACACCAAAAAAATGGCGAAAAAAACAGTTTCACAAAGGGCTGAAATACACTCATTAACAGAAAAAAATCACTGGATGTCTCCATTTAAACCATATACTACATATATAATTTGATAATGCAAACGGAAAAAACGTCTTACAAACCAAAAACTTGCAGCAAAAAGCAATTTGTCAGTTATATATTAACGAATCACTACTGATCACATGTTCTTGAGATAGGGATAGATGTTTCCAAGATAGGAAAACATGTTTCCGAGATAAGAATAGATGTTTCCAAAATAGGATAGATGTTTTCGAGATATGAATAGATCCTTTCGAGATAAGAATAGGATGTCTCTGAGATAGGAATAGATACTTCTGAGATTGGAGTAGATGTTTCCGAGATAGTGATCGATGTTTCCAAAATAGGATTAAATGTTTCCAAGAAACATATATAAGATGGATGTTTCCAGGATAGGAATAGATGTTTCCAAGATAGGAATAGATCCTTTCGAGATAGGAATAGATATTTCCGAGATAGGAATAGGTGTTTCTGAGATAAGAATAGATATTTCTGAGATAGGAATATAAGATGTTTCTTTTTGTTTGATTGAGTTTTTTTCTCACCAATTAGATTTTTTTTATCTAAGGTTATGTACCTGATTTCAAGTGTAGAGTCCCAACGGAGTACATAAATAAGAACTACGATCCCGAGGGAATACAAAACGTAACTGTCACTCAACATCAATGTGACGTCATCATTGAATCAAACCGCTCCGGTGATGTTATTCAGAAAACTTTACCGTGTAACCATGGATACGAATATTTTGGTCCGGAAACCACGGCTTCTGAGGTAAGGATTGCTTCACGTTACGTTAAGTCTAGGTGCGTACATGTAACATCATTTTTTAAGTGGGGGGGAGGGCAAACTTATCAAATAATCTTGACAATTAAGCAAATAACTTAAATTTCACTGTTCATTTCCTTATTTTATTATCACTTCAACTTTTTACATGGTCGCGAAAAAGTGTGTGTGTGTGTGTGTGGGGGGGGGGGGGGGGGACAACTCCATGATCATTTACTTCTTTATATGTAAAAATAAAAATATATATCTGATTCGGCAAAAGTGTGCATGCTACGTGCCTTAAGTCACGTTACATTTAAATTTGCTTATCAAGAATGCTCGCTCGCCACCTTTACTTTAAAAACTATGCTACGTGCCTGACATTTTCTTTTAAATAAAAGGCTATGTGTAAAAAGTGATAGGAAATTATCAACCTTAAAATAAATATTTGGATCTAAAATGTTTATAGCCATAAATATCATATAGCATGCGCAGATCCAGAATTTTTTTTCCAAAAAAAGGGGGGGGGTGGTCCGACGGTTATTTGAGTTTGCGGCGGGGGGGGGGGGTCCGATGCATATTTTTGGTAATAATATAACGTAATTTAAAGAAATTTTAATTTTACAGGGGGGTGTTGGTGTTCCGGACCGCTAGATCCGTGCATGTAAAGGCATTAAATTTCATAGATATATAATAATTATTTGTTAGGTAAATTAACAATAAATAACATTCCCATTTGTTTTTACATTAATTCATTTTTGTTTTCTTCAGTGAAATCTGATCAGTTTAGCGTATTTTTTTTAAAGAAAAGTAAAAATAGTTAATGATATGGCTAATATACAAGTTCATATTTTAGGCATTTAGTGCATGTAATTTGAATCAAATTTTTCCCTCAACATGGTTTCTTATGATCTATAGAATATTCTTATCATGAAAACTCAAAATGTGTCAACATCATGCTCATTTTATCAACTAATCAACTTTCTTAATCTCCGTAAAAGCATACTATGTCAAAATACCGTGTGGTAGAGCAGTACTATATTTATCGGGAAAAGTATGATGAGGGTGGGTGGTAAAAAAAAATAGTAGTTCATCAGTCCTACCTTAAAGTTTTAGATATGAATTTTATAACTATAAACTATTATTTAGGCCTAACAAAGAAACAATAAAAACGAAGTGGCTTTAAAATTGAGTATTTCCTTGTGTTTATACAGAGCTCTTCTTTTCAGTGAGATTAAAAAAGTCTTAAAAATGGCCACCGCCATCAAGCCTTCTTAATATAGATATTTTTTCTCTTCTTTTCTTTACCAGTGGAATCTGGTCTGTGGTTCGGAAAGCCTCGGCAGCATGACAACAACCGTGGCTGTGATTGGTCAGTTGGTAGGATCGGGAGTGTTTCCGTCGCTGGCCGACAAATATGGCCGCCTTGTTGTAACGTACACGAACGCCATTGCATTGGTTATTTGTTACATCTTAGTAGCCATAGTCCCTTGGTTCAGCGTGTTTGTTATCTTAAGATTTCTCCTTGGAGCGTTTGGTCAGGTAACATAGTTATATGCAAATGGGGGGGGGGGGGGGGTTGCTTTTTGGATTTTTTTTTTCTTCAGTGAAATCTGATCACTTTAGCGTATTTTTTTTGGGGTGCTACTAAGTGTTAAGGTGCATGTTATTATGTACATACGTATGAAAGGTTATTAATCGAAAAGATGTACGTGCCAATGCCATAGAAAACATGATGATTTTTTTATATCAAAAATGCCTAAACCTGTTTATTTTAAATTATTACAAATCAAAGAACGTCATATATTAAAAAAATTATCCAACTTGTTTTAATTCTTATTCTTAAAGTGCTATGGGGTTAATAGAATATAACAACATTTTGTTTTAATCTTGAAGTTCACTTTCCGTTTCTAGGGAGTTGGTCTGTCCTTAGCCACACTTGCACTGGAATTGTTTCCCGCCGAATCCCGGGGGTTTGTGGTGTTCCTGGGAAGCATATGCTGGTCATTGTCCATCTGTTCAATCTCATTGGTCGGATTTCTATTACGTCACGTGTCATGGCGGTACACCATGCTGACCGCGGGTTTGATTGGTGTCCATACTCTGGCTTCTCGTTGGTAGGCCTTCTTTTAAGGGGACTGAATGGTCTTTACCATTTCTAAGACATTTGAACAGATGTAGTTTACGAAAATTTCAGAACTTACATAAAAACCAAACACTTAGTATCTCTGATTTATAAATTCCTCGAATCTGTCTTTTAAGGTAAGGTTTGCGGCTTGCATTTTTTAGAGGTTGTACCAAAGTTACATACCATTTTGTTCACTATACTAAAGTCATTTTTTCATGAAATTCAAATGAATTTTGCCCGTCCCGTTTTATAACTACAAAAGGTCAAAGTTCATGATTTCCAATTTTCATTTTGATGAAATGTAAACAATTTCGTGAAAATATGTACATTTTATATGTGACTATTATGGTGGTTATTTATGCTTAAAATGTTCGGAAATAATATCACTATTAATATCATGATTCACTTTTATTAATTTCTGATGAACTATCTAAAAATAGAATAAAATGCAACAAAAGTCTTAATTTTGGACTACTATTATGTAAACGAAAACATCTTATTTGAAACCTTTCCAAGACCACCGATTTCAGGAAAACGTATCTTAGAATATGTGTAATCTGATGTTTCTAAAACACTTTTCAAAACCATATGTTGCGGATTTCGTTTTCGTGGAAATTGATAAAATGCTTGTGTCCTCTTATTTTTTCATTGAAACTAAAAAACCCCGCGAAATAAAAAAAAAACTGAAATCAATTATGACGTCATATAAATTTTGACGTCATAACTGAAATAAAGGGTAGTTGGTGTTACGTCACAATGAAAATGTTTGAGTTATCTCCCTGTAACCGCAAACCTTACCTTAAAACCCACTTTTAATATGTCTGACAGGATTCTTCAGGAGTCTCCGCGCTGGTTAATGGCCAATGGCAGATACGATGACGTCAGAGAGTGGATCAAACAAGCAGCGAAGTGGAACAAGAAAGACATCTCGAACATCCTTGTGGACCTTGACCTCGTTACAGCGAGAAGTGAACTACAAGTTATCGTGAATACGGAGCACTCCGATGATGAAAACGAGGCTCGGGAGAAAAATAGTAAAGAGACAGAAGAAGGGGCCAGACTTGTGGGGGACAGAACTGATTCGAAAGACGTACAACCGGGTTCTTTGGATAAAACACTGGTTCAAGAAGAGAGTCTGTCTGTCCTTGATATATTCAGACATCGACATATTCTATTGACATCTTTGATAGTGTGGATTGTATGGTGATTATCCTTAACATTACCTTCAAATAGTATACAGGCATCAAATAAACAGATCTACATTAAACTTTTAAAAACGAAGGATTTTTGTCATAAACTATTATTAAGGTGGTATAAGATACCTCCATATTGTGACGTACTTCCTATCGAAATAAACAATAAATTTAGGCATGATTTTAAAAACTTGTTCTTCCCCTAAATTGTTATTTAACAGCGCAGCGCAGTGGGTTAGAGGGTTAAATTTTATTTAACCTTTCCAAAAACATTTACAACAAACATTGCAAAATTTGAAAAATTTAACAACGGTGAAAGTATTTTTTTGATAATATTATTTTATTATATTATCCTTTTATCCACGTTAATATCGACATGTTCCCACACCACCTCAGGTATAGAGAAATCAAAAATATAAGCTTAGAATTTTAAACATTTTTCTATATGTTAATTGCTCTTTGTTCAAGGGATGTAAATATACCAAGAAGCCAAAAAATGGCCACGCTTATTGAGTTAAAGCTGTGTTTTTTTACAGGTTTGTGAACGGTTTGACGTACTATGGCCTTTTTTTGACTTCCGGTACAATGACAGGCAACATGTACCTTAACTTCTTCCTGAACGGAGTGGTGGAAATCCCGAGCATTTTCTTCTACATGTTTACTATCAATAGGTAGGTCAGTCACAGACAGATAGACATAAGACGGAGATACACAATTTAACAAACAGACAGACAAAAGACAGGGATAGACAATTTGACGAACAGACAGGTAAACAGACATATGACATGGATAGACAATTTGACGAACAGACAGGTAGAAAGACATATGACATGGATAGACAATTTGACGAACAGACAGATAGACAGACATAAAACAGGGATAGACAATTTGACGAACAGACAGACAGACATAAGACATGGATAGACAATTTGACAAACAGACCGAAAAGGGACAGGGATAGACAATTTGACAAACAGACAGGTAGACAGACATATGACATGGATAGACATTTTGACGAACAGACAGGTAGACAGACATAAGACAGGGATAGACATTTTGACGAACAGACAGGTAGACAGACATATGACATGGATAGTCAATTTAACAAACATACAGATAGACAGACATAATACAGGGATAGACAATTTGACGAACAGTCAAATATACAGACATAAAACAAGGATAGACAATTTGACGAACAGACAGGTAGACAAACATATGATATTGATAGACAATTTGACGAACAGACAGGTAGACAGACATATGACATTGATAGACAATTTGACGAACAGACAAATAGACAGACATAAGACAAGGATAGACAATTTGACGAACAGACAAATAGACAGACATAAGACAGGGATAGACAATTTGACAAATAGACAGACATAAGACAGGGATAGACAATTTGTCGTTAGATGATTTGTTACATAAACAGACGGACAGCAAAGTGGAGGTCCTTGTTATTTCCCATTACATTTTTTTTTTTTTACATTTTTTACGATTAATGGTTTTGTAAATACCCTACAGATAGACAGACATAATACAGAGACAGCTAGGCAATATGACACATATAGGCGAACAAATGAACCGCAGGCAGATAATATGGTTTACAAGGTGACAGACAACTTGACACACAGAAAGAACATGCATGGCGCAAAGTCGGACATCATATGACCTATAGATGGAGATAGCGCAACATGTAATGTTGCGTGCTGATTTCTTCACGACATTTCAAATGTCACTCTTTACTGTAAACGTATAACATGTACATTTTGCCGTGTATCCTATTCAGCGTTTTTTTAAACGACCTCCGCTTTAATTCAATTACATCGCTAAATGTAAAATATATATGTAGATGAATAGGTACAATAAGAAATGCGCTAAATCAAATCTTAGCTAATTTATTCAAAAATCATTTTCCACCAAAACACAATCACGCTAAATATGAAACGTTTACAGTGGATTTTTTGTCCTTTTGCTTCATTAACAGGTATGGAAGAAAGATCACCTGTGTAATATTCCACGCCATCGCCGGGGTGTGCCTGTGTGCATCAGCCGTTCTACTGTACTTAGGGGGTTTGTATACATATTTATACGGTCACGATGTAACATTGATGAGTGGCTACTCATGTCTATAAATGTCAGCAATTTTAATTCTTTTTTTTCAAATTCTGAAGTAAGAGGTGGATAGATTAAGGTTATTTCAAACTATATGACATTTTTACAAAAATAACCCATCATTATAGGAAAAGAGATATAATATATTTAATAGAAAACATGTAAAGGACTTTTATTTCCAACACTTTTGAATACTAAATTATGTTTTTTTCTGATCTAAATATGCAAAATTGCATTCAAAGAGATATCCTTGTGTGAATAGCTCGCGTTGCAAAAAACTTGTTCTTGAGCATCTTTACATATATTTTATGTTTCCTTTGTATGATGTTTAAGTACCAACAAAAACGATAGTTACATGACTTAAGGTTTTTATTTTAAGAGGATACATTAATGATCATTCGACAACACTGATTTCTTTTTATAGATAGCTCTGTGATGGAAGCTTTAGCACTGGCTCTGAGTTTTGCGGGCAAATTCGGAATATCTGGTTCTTTTGCGACAATCTTTTTATATACACCGGAAATATATCCGACCAACTTACGGTAGGTGGAAAATATTCAACCCAAGCTATCAAATGAAGGAAACCGTTGAATATTATAATATACATCATGTAAATAATGCACATGATTTAAAATGGTGTCAAGAAGTCATTTATTCATTCTTACGTGTCTTTATCAGCGTGTCGATTTACTGTTAAATTAAGTGAACTTAAAAAATGTTACACGATTGAAATGAAAATTTCCCGTAAAAAATCGAAAAAAACCACAACTTTCTGTTTTCTCAGTGTTTTCTGGTGAGAAAAAGTATACATTTATAAAATATCGCATTTTATTCAATTTCGTAAATTGTTAAGAAAGGTAGCCTTTTAGAAAAAGTGAACAAGTGATTTATGTATGACCATTTTTTTTAACTCAGTGCGATTGGTATGGGTTTAGCCTCCCTGGCATCAAGGATCGCCGCCATGATATCCCCATACGCCGGCCTGTTGGTAAGTGATGTGCATTTCTTATCTTTCTTCTTCTTGCTATAATGATCATATCAGTCATGGGCTTTTCCGCCTGGTATTTATTTCTGCGAAATTTGCAAAGATTTCTAAGCCTTGATTTGATGTTATTTGGGTAAAAGTTGAGATTTGCAAAATGTGCAAATCATTCTTATTTATCGACTTGGTTTTATGTTACGCATGCGCGGATCTAGAGGGGGGGTCGGGGGGGTCCCGACCCCCCTGGAAAATGAAAATGTATTAAATTTACATAGTAAAATTATCGCGAAAATATGCCTCGGACCCCCCCTGGCAAACACAATTATCCTTCGGACCCCCCCTGGAAAAATTTTCTGGATCCGCGCATGTTACGATTAATCAGACTCCATCAGCTTGACCGGAAAGATAATTTCCATGGATTTCTAATTATTATCAATTTTAATTATTTTTTCAATAAAATTTACTTCAAGTTTTATGTGCTCCTTTATACTATACTGCCCTTTGATAAGTTAGTTTTACTCTCAATGGAATATAGAGATCAACAAGTGTTCCATGAAACGATGTGCAAACTACCGCTCTCAACGGGATTTCTGCACTTTATTTCATTATATTTACATTTTCCAGTGTCTATGCCTGTGATAACACTACGTATCGATTTTGTTTTATATAACTCATAAAGCCAAATTGAGGCGCCAGCGGGGTTTGATTATTCATATTTAAACATTTAATCGTACGATGGTTTAAAATTATATAAATATAAGTAATAAGGAAGCATTCTTTGAATATTATGAGGTGATAATTTCGGTCGGGGCGTGATCAAATCTATCATAAAGCCCTTCGGGCTATATTGGATTTGATCACGCCCCGACCAAAATTATCACCTCATAATACCCAAAGAATGATTCCTTATTCCTTATTAAAAACATGTACTTTCTGATATGAAAATATGTAAAGATAAATTTCAAATTTGGAATCTTTTTCCTTATACAGGGTACGTACATCCAGTGGGGCCCCGGGGTAGTGTTCGGAACCCTGTCTGTCCTGGTCACCATCCTGTTTCTATGGTTACCCGAAACAACCGGGAAAGAACTACCAAATACTCTGGAGGACGTCAAGCATTTTTATGTAATAAAACAAAACAAAAATAAAAGTTGAAGCTGGAAATGGTTTTGTTCATGCCAAAAGGACTGACCTGATGATTATAACATTAAATGATTTATTTTTGACGTCGTCGTTTCAATAATTGCCGTCAGGTGAGCAGACAAATTGAATAACGCGCGTTAGAAATAAATCATTTAATGTTTATATTAACAATCCCTTAATGATGAAATCAATTATTTACTTAAATAAATCACTACAAATTGCAGATCACGGAGGGAGTAAATTAGTAACAGCAAGAACAGCTGTTTATAAAACCGGTTTAAACTGGTTATCATTTAGACTGTTTAGTTGAGATCGATAAAAATGAAAATATAATCCATGAAAAATAACTCTTGGAATTTTGCTAATAACAATAAAATCAACTGTTTGGTTGAATAATTGTAAAACTTGGTGTTTTGACAACATGTATGAAATATATCATTTACCGATAACATAGAAATCACTTTTTGGGAACTACTTATGTAAATTACATGTAAATTCATACGCAGTGATTAGTTGTTGCATTTAGAGGCATTTAAAGATCACAGAATGTAATGGAAAAAATATATTCCTGTAAGTTTCCTATATGGAAGAAGTCACCTGATAAATGCCGGGGCGAGGTCGAGAGCTGCCTTTTTATTGATCGATCACATGTGTACGAAATCCACAAATAATCCGAAAACTTCCTTTTTTACGAAAACAGTTTGCTATTGGTTTTTTCTTAACAAATGTGCCTTAAGATGCTTCATACATTTCTCATTTAATTTTACATCCATAGTAAAAACTAAAAACAAAATCTACAATATTTTTAACTGCGTTTAATTTGAAATAACTAAGAAATAAAGCACAGAATATAACAAAATGAATTAACATTCTCTCTCTCTCTCTCTCTCTCTCTCTCTCTCTCTCTCTCTCTCTTAAATGTTCTACTTACCTTATTTTTACCTAAATAACAAGTATTTATTACATTTTTTTTAATCTGTCTTTGCAATTTTCATTAATTTATCAGAAAATGTGTATTGATAACAATAATTGAGCATTTATTTTGATTTTTTTTTATCAATTTCATTTAATTCTATTTCTCCATCTTATAAGCACTTGTATATTCTTTATTTTCAGATCTCTCTGTAGGGTTTTATCCTGTAGTGTGCTTTGAATTTTGTTTATCTGTTAAAGTTTTAATAATAAGTTAAAGGACAGGTGACACAATCACAAAAACATTGACCAACAAGTTGATTTGTGAGTGGGATACAATTTCTGCAAAATTTTCCTTACTACTCCCATCAGTTTCACAGCTATTGCTGAATTACTGAGCTGATAAGACGCGTGACCTCAATATGCATATCTGAAGCCTCTGAGATCGGAAACCTTCGGTGCGACGTAATAGCCGACACACTGCCCATTCGCTGTATCTTTGAATCATAGGGATTTCTGAATTGCTCTTATCTAAAATCTGAAGTCATTAACTTTTGCTCATTGCTATTAAAAGTTTGAGAACCCAGAACATAAACAGAGTTATTCTAAGCTTAGAAACCCCATTTCTGTTTCCACAGCAATTATGAATAAGAGTAAAAATTGTGACCTGTACTGTTAACTTTTCATTGATCTATATACTTCATGCTGGAAAAAATATGCCAGATGTTGGATTTGTAAAAGATAAAAATCATCAAAACCATGGAATCATTGTTTCTGAAGAAAGGATTTTGTTTTGTCAACACATAGTAAGTGATAATGTATACAGACTTTTCGTAACAAGGAATTTCACTGGATCTTAAACACTAAATTAACCCTTATTAAGTTAATTGGACTTAATAAAGGATATTTTGATTTAAGAAGTATTACCAGAAATCCTGGTACCTGTAAGCAAATATATTTGTAAATTTCTTTAGTTCCACAAAATCAGGGGTCTACCTTAATCTCAATACTAATAACTGAAACATCTTTTAATTTCATTTTTAGTATGGTATTTGATCATGTTTGTTTATTGAAATTTAATTAAAAGAACTATAGATATATACCAATTTTCATAATCAGTAAATACTGAAACAGTAGTTTCTTAACATAGTATTCAGGTTTTAAAATCGTATTAATCTCAGACTCCTTGAATTTTATCCAAATGTAATTTGATCTTTTGGTAGTACTTCTGAGTTGTGTATAATTTATTCTCTATTGATCAAACCTAAGAAAAAAAAGCCCAAAAACGAGCTGTTATGCACACTGATTACTTCTTATATACTGACATTAGATTCAGATGGACAATGGATTATTTTTTTTTTACAGCAACACCAATTGTTACAAATAGTACACAAAAAAGGATTTATATGTGATATAATAAAAATCTAACTCATCATGCTCCCAGTTGAGTTTTTTTTAAAGAAAAAAAAATATTTAGATTAATATCAACTTATTCAAATCAATGTTTTGGATCTGCAAGATTGGATTAATATGCATATTATTCAAACAATATATTTCAAACTTTACTGAATACTGACAATCTGAGCAAGTAGTTGCCTATCTGGCTGACAGGATGATAATCTGCGATAAATGATTATCAATCACTGAATCTTCAGATTCATTCTAATTTAATTACTTTTTTTCAATTCCTATTACCACTATCTTATGTACATGTAATCTTGTACATTCTATAATCTTATTACTTTGTTTTTAGGAGAGGGTTCATACACTAAAATTTTCAATAAAATATGCTTTTAATAAATTCACTTTAATCTGATATTGCTTTATTTCAAAATCATCATTTGCAACACAAATACACTATCCTGTACGTGTAAATAAATCCTCGTCCATTGCTCTGTTTACTATGTAGCAGATAGCTGACTATGTCATCTTTGACGAATAACGCACAGGGGTTTCTTATCTCATTAAAGATCGGCAAAACTCGGAGATCTGCTGCAGCTGGGATTTTCAGCACACTTAATTGAGCTGTGTGTTCTTATCTGATGCTAGTCAAATGGAAAAATTGTTATAAACTGATTTATATTTATCAAAGAAAATGTTTTTAGTAGAAAATGATTTTGTGTCACCTGTCCTTTAATAAAGTAATTTAATTTTTTCATTTATTTATTTATGTATTCATTTATTTATTTTTATTTGTAGATATAAGCAACTTCATGAATGCATAACATTTCAATTTCATAAGAACATCGGGGTATCACATGTATATTGTTGAATACTTGGGGCTCTATTGAAAATAAACGCATACAAAAACATTTCTTCATAAAGAAGTTAAAAACATGTAAACATTATTGGTCAAAACTTGTCAGTGCCTAATAGTTATATCCTATAAATATTAGCTAAAATGAATTTCTAATAAAAGATTGTGTTGGGGTCAACGAAGGTCACTTACTTCTTATCTAACTCAGGTCTAATATAATTGTGGAAATATAACATATGAAAGTCTGGCGCGTGTCTACAGGCCCTTGAAACAGAATGGCGTGTAATTTTCTGGCCGTGATCTTTTTTAATTATGTTTTCCTTGGACACTTGCATGGATTGCTACTTACGGATCCGGCACATGTAGAACAGAGGCTTAACCAAATGGAGAACCAGATTCAGGGACTGTCTCAAGAAGTGAATACACTGAAACAAGAAAATGCGGCGCTAAAAGCTCAAGTATCGTCAGGTATCGAGAGAAGGGTGTTAAAGGGGCATGGTCACGATTTTGGTCAAAAATTATTTTTTCGATTTTAATGTTTACAATGCTTTAGTAAGGCATTTTTAATAGGCAACCAAAATTTGAGTGTCATTTGTTGAGTTATAAGCGAGTTACAGAGCTTGCAATACTTCGCTATGTAAACAAAGCTTTTGTTTACATTTTGAATGTTGAAGTGAAAATTCCAGTTTTAGACCTCAAATGAATGTGTTAATCGTTAGGAACTGTTTATTTATGCATAAAATGAATAAAAAGATAGACAAATCAGCTTGAAAAGATTTTTAACTGGTATATTGAACCTATGTAAACAAAAACAGGGCACGAGCCCTGTTTACATGACGAATAATTGTATGCCCTGTATCTTGCTGAAAACTCATCGACTGGCACCCACATTTAATCTGATCGAAAGAAATGCATTTCTAATGCATTGTAAATAATAAACTCAGTAAATAATAATTTGACCAGAATCGTGACCATGCCCCTTTAAATAGGTATTAAATATGCATGTGTATACTGCAGATTCTTAGTTTAATGCGAAGAATTAATATCCGCGGAAAATCGCTAGGTAGCAAATCTCGCGGAGTTTGAATTCTTGCTTATAATTTTCTTTGGTAAAAAAAAAAATCCGCGTTTGCGATTTTATATTGAAATCTCGCGATTTGAGGCAAAACGGTTCAATCGCAAAATTAACGACTCGCGTAAAATTGGTATCTACATTATTTGTACTAAATATGCATTGCATAAATTCTAATCATTTTTAAAAGGATATAATAACAATTCAAAAGTATTTTTTCCATTTTTCAGTAATTGTTTCATCTATACTGTAAATAGCTCTTGGCACCATCGAACTCTTAATGGAAGAGGCGAAAGAACGACCCCGATATTTTTTTTATTATCAACTCTTTTAAAGATGAATTTTAACAATGATAAATCTTTTAGCAGGAAATTCAACACTGGTCTATTTCTCCGCCTACCTCAAAAACTCAGTGAGTCCTTCTTCAATAATAGACGTCGTATACGATGGTGTTCGAAGCAACTACCACAACAGCTATAACCCAGCAACGGGTCGATTTACCGCCCCCGTAAAAGGCTTTTATGTTTTTGCATGGGAAACGGTGACTGGGCCTAACAAAATATTTGACACTGAGTTACTGGTAAACGGTGAACGGGTGATGTTAAACAATTGCAACAACCTAGCCCCTGGTGGAGCTTACGTCTCCTGCTCGGGAACGGCACCCACTCTCCTAAAACCAGGGGACATCGTACACGTCCGAACTACTTCCGGAACCTACCTGCACGGGGGCGGATGGTCAAGTTTCAGTGGGTGGCTCGTGCATACATTGTAGATTGTAATCAAACACTCTAAATACCAATCTTTTGCCTAATATGTATGTGATCTGCAGACTATATAGCTACTGGGTATCTTATTAAAGCTTACAACCAACTATGAAATGGCTTGAGTAGTGAGTTTTAAAAAAGTAGTGATTTGTTGGGTTTTTAAACAATGTATTGAGTGAGTTGAAGATGTTAACAAACAAATACAGTTTATAAGCATTCTCAAATTGAGATAACGGCTGAATTTTATTGTTTGGACGTACATAAATGTAAATATTAACTAAAGATTGTTTTTAAGCTAATACTGTAGATTCCTAATTATATGCGAGAGATTAATATCCGCGTAAAATCGCGAGAAATACATCTCGCGGATTTTAAAATCTCGCTTTATTTTTTGGACACATGTAAACTAAGTAAAGGATATAAGCCAAAAACTGTCCATTCTGTGAGAGAAAGAACTGATCGAGGCCCGAAGGGCCGAGATCAGTTCTTTCTCTCACAGAATGGACAGTTTGAGGCTTATATCCGACTTAAAACATTCTCCTCTTTTGTTTTAAGAATGGACTTCAACAGGTACACCAGTAGACAATGAAAATAGAGCTATTTATAACCACCCCTAACAAAAACGCGGTCTTGAGTAGAATTCTGTTTCTATTGTCTACTTAATGGACAGGTACAGGTGACTTTTTAGGTATAACTTGAACTGCAAGATTTTTCATTCATTCACACAACTTGTGTTTTAGTATCGAGATGTCTTCCTCTGATGGAGAAAGCATTTTCTTAAAATAACTCAGTCAAAATGCAAGGATGGTTATGAAAATCATCCAAACACGGATGGTGTTCTAAGTGACATTCTAGATATGGAGGCTGTGCCAGATTTTGATTTAATTCGAAACTGTGTCTTTTCTGGTATCTCTGATGAAGATATGATTAGCGCCAGTCAAGAGGTAGAGAGCAATAATAGGTTTTTTTAATACGGAGTGGTTTATCTAAGAAAACGGAGGCAAAGTCAAATCTGGATTTTCCTGATTCCACACATGTATACATGTATATATACAACTGCATTTGGATTATTTTCCACTCATGTACCAGTGCATTTGAATTATTTTACAGAGTTGTGTCAATTCATTTGGATTATTATATTTCAAAGCATGCTTTATTAAATTTCATTTTGTTCTCAGATGTATGGCATGCTATTTGTTTTATTACACGTCACCTGTACCTGTCCAATAAGTTTACAATCACTATCCATTATTTTTTACTGGGCAGATTTCACTGTCCATTCTTTAAAATAATGGACAGTTTTTTAAACTTATTGGACACTTACAGGTAACTTTTTGGATTTGTTTTCAAATCTACAAGCACTTTATGCTATATAATGGTTTAAAATAACAAAGGATGTTTTAAATGTTTTAAACAAAACTATAGCAATTCGGTGTTCGCGATTTTATATTCTCGCGATTTCATGCAAAACGTCTGAATCGCGGAATTAGGTCAAGATCTAGTAAATGATTCCAGAGTGTCTTTAGGTGCTAGAACCATTATGACGTCATTATTGATTTGAATAATCTTTTCCCGTACTTTACGGCTTTGAGGGAATTATGTAGAAAATTTTTAAACAATTTATTGGCATTTTATGTTAAATCATAGGAAAAGTAATCCCGGTACCTATATTCAGTTTGACGTCATTTTAAGGAAGATGTCAAGGCCTCGTTTAAAGTCGTTTTTGGAGAGACTGTTATCCTTCATATTTCATAGAAAATGATTGTTTAAAAACGATTTTTTATTGTGTTTACCAAATATTAAAGCCCCGGTATACCCTATGAAACAAAGCTATTATTATGAAGCGTCATTGAAAGAACTTATATCTTGAATTTCATAAACTTGTATGCACCTTTCATTTACTAGATCTTGACCTTAAGCACTCGCGTAAAATAAGGAATTTACAGTATACTTTTAACATAAACGAAAAAATTATGCTAACGACAGAAAAATTGGGTCAACAATATCTTCCCTATTTAAAAAGATTCAAGGTATGCCAAGGTTTGTTCAGATGTCCCTATAAACACAACATGGCGTTCTGTTTTCTCGTCGTTTTCGTTTTTGTTAATGTCCATTTGGGGTTTTCTGACGGTTTGTTGCTAACGGATCCGTCACATATAGAACAGCGATTCAACCAAATGGAGAGTAAATTTCAGGGACTGTCTCAAGAAATGAAAGCGCTGAAACAAGAAAACGCGGCGCTAAAATCTGAAGTATTGTCAGGTACTGTAAATCTAAAATATTTTGCTGTTTTTTTTTATTAATGCACTAAATCAAATAAATAGCAAAATGCCAATTTCATTTGTAAATAGGAAGTAACCTTCAACAATGGACTAAAACAAATCAATTTTCTTGTCGAAAAATCATTTTCCACCAAATTTTGTAGGCGTTGTTAAGGTCTTCCGTTTCCAACGGAAGACCTTCTTGTTTTCGTTTTGGGTTTTTTTCTTCGCTATTTTTCTTTTTTTCCAACAAATTTTGTGCACGCGAATTCTCAAAAACGACTCAACCGATATTCATTAAACTTTCAGATATGATAGATACTGATCTAAACTTTATACGTAATGTTTTATTTTGATGACGTCATTTCCGTTTTTGAGATATTGACGTTTTAGGGATTTTCAGAGAGTCGGCTTGTCCTGGGATCTTCTCCATTGTTTCAAACTTTCAGGGATTGTAGTCGAAAGATTGTAGTTGTGTCTTTAGGCATTTATTTTTGTCTGACTCAAAAGGCGCTGAAGCTCGCCTGGACCCGAAAATTGAGATTAAACAAGAGGACCATGGGCCACATCGCTCATCTGAACAGCAGTTCCTTGTAACATTACATTTCGTAGCATATGCTTTTTCTGTTTTAAACATTGAACCCCTTTCTGGGGACCCAGTATTGGTCCGAGGTTTATCGTTGGCTTAAACAACATAAATAGTAACATAGGAATGAAAATGTGTAGCACTGCAGTAGGACCGCACGTACACAGGCTGAAAAACTGAACGTAGAAGAGTTCCACTTCAAGAGGAAAAACTCTCAGACTGTACAGAACATCAAGAAAGATAACTCTTGGTTCCATTACATTAGAGTTTACACAATTTGAGGAGCCTTGCATTGTAATCTCACAAACTGAAGCATTATAGTTCTCGAGAAAAACTTTTAAAAAAACCATTTTCAATATATCTATCTATGTTAAACTTTGAACCCCTCTTGGGGCCACAGTATTAGTCCAGTGCTAAAGCTTTAATTATTTGGAATCTACATATTTAAGGATGCTTGCATAGTAATTTCACAAGCTGAAGCATTATAATTCCCTAGAAAATGTTTTCAACATTTTCCCTCTATATTTCTATGCTAAACTTTGAACACCTTTTGGGGCCCCAGTATTAGATTGAGGTCACGGCTTTTATAATTTCGAATCTATACTATTTGAGGATGCTTACGTAGTTATCTGACTAATTGATGCATAGTAGTTCTCGAGAAGGTTATAGAAGAAAATATGTTTATTTTACAATTATGTATCCAAGCAATGTAATGATTTTATCATGTGTTACGTAATTAGGGGTTTTTCGGGGCAAAAAGTCCAAACTTTCCATCACCCATATCTCAAAAAGGAAAACTATTTCGAAATGCATTATAGAAGAAAAGATGCTCAAAATGATATACTTAACAACATGCAACCTTCAAAATTTTATTCCGCGGCCCCAATAAGGGATACTAGTAAGTGGCCGGCCCCTAAAACGTTTTTTCTCAGATATCTCAAGAATGGTGACGAATTTCTAAACACTTGTTGAACAAAATGTCTTAAGAATTAAATAACCTATCATTTGATAGCAAGAAGAAGGGGCTGGTCTCTCAAACTAGAGACCAAGAGGGTTCTAAATGTTTTTAACCAAAGCTCTTACAACTGAAACAAAATAGTATCTGGTCCTTAAAATGTAGACCCTGTTCTTCTATTCTAAATCATGTTTATAGCTGTTAAATAGCAAAATCAAGATCGAACATATGCATCTCAAATTCTATAATCAGACGGAAGACCTCCTCGTTGCTCGCAACGAGATCGTGTCTAGTTATTCTAATTACTTTTGCGATAGAGGCTAGCTTGTTTTGGTGCAATGGAATTGAATCATTACAATTTGTGGTGAGAATTTTCGTAAATTGCTAATTGCAAACAGATTTTCGGTAACGTAAAATTGTTGGCTCATTTTAATGATTAATAAATATATATTATTTTAAGTCTTAATTAAATGTAAATCTGTGGGTGTTACACAAACGTATCGAGTTAAATAATGGCAGGAGAAAGTTAGATATTGATTTAATTTCAAATTGTGTATGCGAATCGAGATATGACCTATCTTGTTTTACATTATAGTTTTACATATAATTATTATTATATATTTCCTTTCTACAGAAATCACAACATTGGTCTATTTTTCCGCCTTCCGAATAAGCCCCTTAGCTTATTCGTCGTGGACACATGCAGACGTCGTATACGATGGAGTTCGAAGCAACTATAAAAACTGCTATAACCCAACAACGGGTCGTTTCATAGCCCCCATAAAAGGCTTGTATGTTTTCACGTGGGAAACAGTGACAGCCCCTGGAAAATTATTTGACACTGAATTATTGGTAAACGGTGAACGGGTGATGTTAAACAGCTGCAACTACAACGCCTTACACAGCTCTCAGTCACCCTGCACAGGAGTTGCGCCAACCCACCTTGACTCTGGAGACATTGTACACATCCGGGCTACTACTGGAAACTACCTGGAAGGTGGCGGATGGTCAAGTTTTAGTGGTTGGCTTGTCCATAGAACATAATCAATCACAACCATAAGGAGCCATTTGCATTATATGCATGTGATCTTTTTACCTTATAGCTATCATATTAAAAAATACAACCAACTATAAAGTGGTTTGAGTAGTAAGTGTTAAAATTGTAGTGATTTGTTTTAAGCATTGAATGCTTATTTTTGGATCTTCTCGGTCTTATAACACACCATGCGGTGCACAACGCGCGGTATAATAATTTGTTGCACTACTTGGTGTGTTACAGGACCGACGACATCCAAAAAAAGCATTCAATGCTTATATTTATATTCATACTGATGTCTTTTTGTATGAAATATATGTGTATCATCGCTGAAAAATCATTATATACTCTCTTAGTCAGGGATATTGAAATGGAACAGTCATTATGACATTAACATTTTAGTTAGTTCGCTTTGGCGACTAAAAATATAGTGCAAGAAACTTTTTTTATTCACCAGTAGATATGATTTAATGATGATTTTTCATTGGTACATATCAGATTGGTTATGTAAGACTGAAAGTTTTATTTAATCTTACAAAAATAAATGACCAAAACGCGTGATGACGTCTATATTTGTGCTCATGGCGCATGAATTAACTAAGTGTATTCAAAAGAAATTGAACATTGCAGATTTCCAAATAAATGCAAATATAAGGGGAAATATAAATGTATGTAAATATTGGGTTGTAAACAAGATACTTGACGGAGTTAAATATATAACATACAGACAATGTTGTTCAGGTATTCTCTAATTGAGATAATGACTAATTTTATTGTTTGCTCATACACATAACTATGTAAATATAAAGATTGTCTTCAGGATGGCGTTCTTTTTTTTTAAAAACACTAACGACGAAACAATGGTGTTAAATTTTGGGTCATGAAATCGTTTATCTTTTCTTTGTAACAAGATTCCAGGTCTTCCTAGGTTTGTTACTATGTGACAAGATCCCTCAACACAACATGGCGGTCTGTTTTTTCGTCGTTTTTGCTTTTGTTAGTGTCTATACGGGTTTTTCTGACGGTTTGCTACTTTCAGATCCGGCACATGTAGAACAGCGACTTAACCAAATGGAGAGTCAGATTCAGGGACTGTCTCAAGAGGTGAATACACTCAAACAAGAAAACACGGCGCTGAAAGCTCAAGTGTCGTCAGGTACATTAAATGAATTGAATTTTTGATTTGGTACTGTATACAGGGATATATTAGCTCCCGTTTTATTTTCGTCCCTACTGTCCTCTTTAAACACATTTAAGTCTGGGTGAAACTGTAAGTGTGTAGAAGTGCGAAAACTTCACGGGGCGAATATTACACAGGGCGAATATTACACGGGGCGAAAATAACCATGTATACAGTATTCTATTTAGCGTTTACTGTAGACTGCTGCATCCGATTAATTAAGTGGATAAGTAAATGTCAAAGAAATATGAAATAGATATTGGCAATTTCTTTTTAGAAATGCGCTTAATAAATCCCCACTAACTCATTGAAGAACTATTTTCCGCCAAATACCGTAAAAGTTAAGGTACCTCACTACAATTAGACTTATACTTTATAGGACATTATGTCACAAAATGGCAATTTAAACGTTTTGTTAAATTTTTTGTATCAATCGATCTGGTGATATATTGTCAATATGCCCATTTTTAGCCTATTATTCTTAAAAACATCTATCTATCAAGGTCTATCATTATCAAATAATTGTCTCCTTTGTCGGAACGTATTGCAATAAGAATAGTTCATTCTTATGAATAATAAATATAAATCAGATGAGGATATGAATTCGCAAAGAAAAAAAAGAGGGGTGGGGGTACATGTAAAGAGAAAAATATTGTAATATATTTGCAAATCTCTTAAATGCGATACAGAAATATAAATATTGATTCACAATTAATGTGTAGGAAATAAGCGTAATTTAGCAAAACAGTGTATATTTGTAAGTGTATAGAGATATTTCCCCCTGTAAATGTTACACTTATTTTAATTTTGTTTTAAATTCCTTTCTACAGGAAACACAACCCTGGTCTATTTCTCCGCCTACCGAACAAACGACCTGAACTTTCCTTCAACCACATCAGCAGATGTTGTATACGATGGTGTTCGAAGCAACCACCATAACTGCTATGACGCAACAACGGGTCTTTTTACCGCCCCCGTAAAAGGCTTGTACGTATTCACGTGGGAATCTCTGACTGCCGCCGCCAAAATATTTGACAGCGAGTTAATGGTCAATGGCGTCGTGATTATGTTAAACAACTGCAACTTCCTATCCACCCAAGGGGCTTACTCGTCCTGTACAGGGGTTGCGCCAACTCACCTTGAACCCGGGGACATTGCGCACATCCGGGCTACTTCCGGAAACCATCTGCACGGGGGCGGATGGTCAAGTTTTAGTGGATGGCTTGTTCATAGAACGTAATCATAGCCAACCAGAATGACTCATGTGCCTAATATTCATGTGCTTTTAAGGTATAAAACCGCATGTATCTAATTAAAAACTGCAACCAACTATACAGTTGTTTGAGTAACGAGTTTCTAAATTGTAGTGATTAGTTTGGTATGTAAACAGGATACTAAATAGATTTGAATGTGTTGGCACACACACACACATCCAAATAAATAAGTCTTACCCGATTTTTATGTGTATTTCTTACAGGAAAAAAAGGAAAAACTGCTTAGTTTACAAATACTACTAAAGAATCAAATATTCTTACAAATAGAAATAATTGAGCTTAAATTGTGTGAATTTTGAAAAAAATAATCGACCTTTAAACATGCGAATTGTATTTTCAAAATAAGGATGACGATGCATGTCTAGACTGTATCAATATATCTTTGCTCGGTTTTTATTAGTTTAATCAAATCATAATTTCATGATTTTGTACCGCTTAGAATTCGCTTGTAGTGACCACTGTTTAATAAAATATAAATTGGCGTTTTAAAATATTATTTAAACAATAAAATGCTTTTTTGGTGATTCATGCGGGTTATGAAGGTGGCGACATCGCGGCAAAATAGATAACCTCCGTTAGCGAGTTCTGTTAATTTTTTTCTGCAATGATCGCCACCTTCATAACCCGCATTAATCATCCAAGAAAGCGTTTTATTGTTTTTTTGTTTATATTTACATCTTTCTTTTTTCTTAATTTTTGCTACGTAATTTAACAAGCTTTTTTTTCTTGTCGAGTGTTTTTACGACCACCTCTCACAGCAAAAACGTCAACGTTGTGTCTTTGAATATATTTATTCTTCAACAAAGTAGAAA
Source organism: Magallana gigas (assembly GCF_963853765.1). NCBI lineage: Eukaryota > Metazoa > Mollusca > Bivalvia > Ostreida > Ostreidae > Magallana > Magallana gigas. Next base: position 15,822,346 of record NC_088853.1, on the reverse strand, counting down.
ATTTACTGTATAACGTGCATAAAACTTTTACATGCATATGTACGCTTCCATGTAATTTGATATATCTCTGATGTTGATATAGATAAATATATAGACATCCGACCCTATAAGAGCACCATACATGTATATTACATCATAAAATGTCCTGGAATCTGTATAATCCGGATGCCAACCAAACTCTCTCCACTTCGATTTTACTATAGTCATTGTGATACCCTGCCCCTTGACACGGTGCAGTTGTGTATCCGTATGTTTTCCGGACAGACCAGGTCTAATGCTTCCACTATGGTCGTTTACTATACGTCTGATGATACATAAAAGTACAAAATCCACCCATTATGGCTTCTTTAAGTTATTGCCTCTTGGTACAGTATTGCGTTTTGATCACGTGATAATGGCTGTGATGCTGGATGATTTGATGAACACGTGGTCAGTAGTAGTTCCGGCTGTCACGGATCTGGGGGCGTGGTATCTGGCCATTCCTGTTGAAACGAAAGTAAAATTCATCTGATGAATTCGTAACAAAGAAATATCTAGTATTTCAGTCTACTTAATGCAATACTATTTTTTAAGCTAGAATCAACCAAAACGTGTTCAGAACAACAAACTTGTGTGGGCTTACTCTTTTAGCTATTTTTAAAGCTGTTCATTTTTGGATGACGTTTAAACGATTTTGATGTAATGGGTTTTAGTCGTGTTGTTCCATATTAAACTTAATTGAGTCTTCGCATCTATAATTAATTTCACATCATGAGTCAAATACAGTTTATTTATTACCATATGATTATGTTGAATATGATACATGTATGATTTATTACTATCCAAATATTTCAACGTGCATTAGAACGCGGAAAACGTTTGGATCTCATGCGCGGATCCAGAAAAATTTTCCAGCGGGGGGAGGGGGGTCCGAAGGATATACCGGTATGTGTTTGCCGAGGGGAGGGGGTTCGATGCATATTTTCTTTTCCCATGGGGGTCGTGACCCCCCCCCCCCCCCCCTCTAGATCCGCCCATGGATCTTTACGTCTTATTGTGACCCTCGTCTTTGTCCCGTAAAGATAATTTTCTTCATTGCTGAGACAGATAAAGCCCTTATCTCAGAACGGATTAGTTGAAGTAAACTCCCAATAAACAGTATGTGTTTTAATAAAAAAGACAGTGTGAGATTGTGAAGTCAAAGTTTTGGAATTTCCTCCAATTTGAATTGGGTTTTTTTTTTTATATTGGTGGGCTGAAATGTATACATTTTAGTGTTTAAACATGATTGCATTTCATTATTACCAAACAAAAGCAATGTTTATTTGTGCATGCAGGGGTGTAGTTTTGCTGACACACAAAAAAGAAATAATAAACAGATCTTTATTAAAAAATTGTGGTTAAATGTGCAAGATTGATAAAGAATGAAGTAGTAAATCATGTCTATTTTAAAACAAAAAAACCCCACACTGTAATTGAATAAAATCCGTTTTGGTGAAGCAGGTTTTTAAAACACACGTGTGATTGCAGCCAGCCTTTTTTTCCATTTAAAAACATAACAAATAGTGAAATATATCTATTAAATTCACAAAAATACTTACATAAATATATAAACTAGATTCACCCTGAAATTTTAGGTTCTACTGTAAAACCCGCCATTTTTTTTTAAATCATTATCAGTAAAACTAATTATATCAAGGGTTTTATTATATAGATTTCAAAAGTGATGAAATTACAATGTTTTATTCACTAGTAATTTATATGAAAAAAATTATAAAAGATACTTTTAAACAGTTTAGGAGTTTGAACACATTTTAAAACTTGTCTAAATAAAATATGTTTAAACACATACTAGTAGTGAACATTGAACTAAAAAAATTCTATATTTTTGAATTGATCTTTTGATTCGCCCCTCCTTTTCTGGGGATGTTATGAACAAACATGTAAACGACTTACGTAACGATAGTGTTTACGTGTCAACTGACATTCTGGGAACAGAAAATAATCAACATAGAAAATCAAAAGTTTAATCTTAGAGACGGTCGGTAATTATCAAAAACAGAGGTTCTTCAACAAATATTTACCAATATGGTGGATCTTTATTGTGACCGTTGTCATAGTAACCCTGGTCTTGAGATTCGAAAGCTCGGTTGTCGTATTTGTATGCTGACTTCCCGTTCATCTCGCCTTTCCTTCCGGTGTATATATGGTAGTTACTTGGATCGTCTATGACGCCCTGGGGTCTCCTGTAAAACGGAAGACGGGTATTGATTTATTAGTCGAGTGCTCACGGGTCATATCAATTCCATAGCATGGCCCAGTGGTCATGGATGAAATGCAAGTTAGGCAGAGGTTGCCTGTTCGATCCACGCTCTAGTAATTTTGCGAACTATTACGTATTCATGATCTTAGCAAGCTTTAAAATCACAGAACTGTGTTAAACTTCCAAACAAATATGTAACTTTCAAAAAATAGAAAATTAATGGTATTTTTGTTCCTAGCCTTTTCAACGACATAGCAACGAACAGACTAAGATTAACGATATATTATGCTCATTTAGTTAGTCTTAGTCTGTTCGTTGTTAGTAAATGGATTCACTTTTTATGAGTATTTATTGTAAGACAGAGGATGAAATAACTTGATATTTTAAGATAATCATTGAAATTTTCAGACTGATATTTTCTTTATTGCATAATATAGAATGCACTGGATGTATATCTATCGGATCAAATTAACATTACCCACATTTTCCCCTGCCTGTGACCTACTTGTATCCGTCCATTGAGCTGTTGTCCTGTGGTGAGATTCTGTCGGCGTACGGTCCGCTCTGTCTGATGTAGTCGTTACTGTAAGCCTGGTCTTTCTGGGGCGGATCAAACTGAGAGTAGGATCTCTGGCTTGCTGCCCGCCTACGAAAAAAAAAGGGAAATGTTTTTTTTCTGAATTAAAGGGCCTAGATGGTTAATTATGGTTTTAGACAATATAAATCTTCTTAAGGTGAAGAATTCTGTATTAAAGATATAACGAAAACATCTCAATTTTTAAGCTAAAAAAACAGGGGTTTTTTTCTCTACTTATTCAATAGTGTTGAGCAAAAAAAAATCAAATCCGGATGTTTAAAGAAGATTTGATGTGTTAATCATCCAGCCTGATCCTTAAGATGGTGTTTTTAAAAACTCCCTTTGTCAAACAGCGTAGCGCAATAGCGATTAGAAACAACTGCTCTAAGATACAATATGATTGTTTATAAACATCTCTTGAATCGGGTACATTTTGTCAATCGATTAAGAGTGAGAAAACAAACATTTCTTCAACGCGTCTTAATGATTTTGATATATATGAAGGCTTGGAGATCTTTAACGCGTTCTTCTGCACATATTTTGATATAGATTAGCAGACTTTAAGCCCCTTTTCTTACCGTCTTTTCAAATGCTGGTTATGGATATATGAACAACAGCAGATAAACAATAGTCCTAAGATCAACAAGCCTAGACAGCCTGCTCCTGTTCCTATTACGATCTTCTCGTATGTGTTCAGTTCTCCCGTCCCTAAGATAGGAAGTGGCAGGATAATAAAACAATTTCAAATTCAATACCATATTTCTAGTTTTTATTTTAAAAACAAACCTCGATACAGGTAAAATAACAAGAGGCCCATGGGCCACATCGCTCACCTGAGGAACAATAGGTATGATACAATCACCTTAATGGACTCATAATACAAACAATCTGGACAATGTACAATAATACACGTAGATCCTGTATAAATAAATTCCATTTTTTACCCTGGATATTCTTATGTTTATAATCATTAGTCCCTTTTCTAACAGGATGATTTGATAGTCATATCACATGTTGAGTATTGCAGTTCTCAAAAACCTCCTTAACAATTGTTTATATAAGGGATATAAAACTACATCAAACTCTGAACCTTCTTGTGAGGCCGAAGAATTGTCCTGGAGCCAAAGTCTTAACAATTATAAAGAAACATCTGACTGATTAGTTTCTGAGAAGAAGATTATTAAAGATTTACTCTATATATTCCTATGTAAAACTTCGACCCCCGTTGTGGCCCCACCCTACATCCAGGGGTCATGAATTTCACAACTTTGAATCTACACTACCTGAGGATGCTTCCACACAAGTTTCAGCTTTCCTGGCTGATTAGTTTCTGAGAAGAAGATTTTTAAAGATTTACTCTATATATTCCTAAGTAAAACGTCGACCCCCTATTGTGGCCCCACCCTACCCCCGGAGGTCATGAATTTCACAACTTTGAATCTACACTACCTGAGGATGCTTCCACACAAGTTTCAGCTTTTCTGGCTGATTAGTGACTGAGAAGAAGACTTTTAAAGATTTACTCTATATATTCCTATGTAAAACTTCGACCCCCCATTGTGGCCCCATCCTACCCCCGGGGGTCATGAATTTCACAATTTTAAAACTACACTACCTGAGGATTTCTAATTATCTCACCTTGAAAACGGATGTGACCCTTATTTTTCACAACTTTGAATCTCCGTTGCCTAAGGATGATTTGTGCCAAATTGGGTTGAAATTGGCCCAGTAGTTCTTGAGAAGATGTTGAAAATGTGAAAAGTTTACGGACAGACGGACAGACGGACGACAGACAAAATGTGATCAGAATAGCTCACTTGAGCTTTCAGCTCAGGTGAGCTTAAAACAAAAGTTTGAAAGTTTTCTCAATATCTTACGAGGGATTTGTTTGAAGCATTAAATTGAACATTTCGAAAGATGGAAGTTAATAAATTCGAAAAAAAAGTTTGGTTTTGCTTACAATAATTTAATATAGAAAACATTTTGAGGGAGTTAATTTAAAGAGTTGGATAACTGACCAAGATGGAATCAACAAGAACCATGATATTGACTTACATTTACACTCCAGTTCCGTGAGGTTGTCAGACCATGTTTGGTTTGAAAAACACGTGACATTGTGGGGTCCTTCCAATCGGTAGCCGAATTTCTTGCAGCCAATCAGAACTTGCGTTCCAGCGCTCGCGTTGTAACTGCTAAGAATAAAATCAGGATCGGATTCGGGTTTTATATCAGGACAAGCTGAAATTGAGAGGAAATAAGATTATTTTATTTCTCTACACACACTTTAATTACTGAACATTTGGTCAGTTCTACAGAATCCTTAAATATGACAAATCATTTATTATCGTGAAAAAAACCCTCTATTTACAAAAATTGCATTCAAAATGTGCAAGACGTCAGTTTATGAAATAAAAAGATGTGCACAAATTCCTCGGTCAATTATACTTATCATGTAACTGTATTGCATATTTTAAAATGATGTAACTACAATTAAGTTTGCTTGCCCTGAAGGGTTGATCTAAAAGAAACATGTTTTGAACTGAATGACAGGTGGGCCAAAACAAATATATTACCCTTATCTCATCATAAAAAAGCGATAATGATCTGGAAAATATTTAGTTGATATATTGAATTACTACATGTAGTATATTAGGTTGTAATAAAGCAATAAAATATATAGTTAGTCTTGTTGTAAATAACCTATATAAGTATCTCTTTTTTATCTATATCTCTCAACCTTCTTGTTTATCTAGATCAAGATTTCTCGAAAAGGGAAGTCTAAATTTTAGATGATTTATATGTACATGTATGTGTATATTTCATAAATTTATCGTCTCTAGCGTTCATATCTCTCTCTTCTCTCTCTCTTCTCTCTCTCTCTCTCTCTCCGTTTCTATGTCTTAATCCAATGTATGTTTATAGACAAGAGAGAGAGAGAGAGAGAGAGAGAGAGAGAGAGAGAAAGAGGGAGAGAGAGAGAGGGGGGAGAAAGTTATTAGGAATGACAACTCGTGTGTCTCTCACTACCCCTACCTGCTATCAGCTTATGTTTACTTTTACCAAGCTACAGCAAATAGGGGTCAAGATGCTTGTTTTTAACCTTACTCCTGATTCATGTTTAATAGCTAAGTGTACGTTAACACTTCACGCATGACGAAATTGATCTGCATCAGAATAAATTGCTCTTCGAGGTTATTTGTCATATGCAAATATTTCAAAGTTTTAAAGGGCTACGAAGTGTACAGTGAAAATAAATTTTAATTAAAAAGCACTAGTAACCTCTGTTTTATTCTCCCCCAACAAAAAAATATTTCTTAAACATATCACTTTATCAATAATGCCATTAAAACCTATCAAGATGTTTGTATGTACATGCATGTATTTAAATAGATTATATTTATGTATGCAGGTGAAATCGATTTCACATTCAAATCGCACCCAGAAAGTTAACTCATGTTGTCTATGGGGTGCATTTATAATCTTATATTGCACCTTTAAGATATATTTTGATTTATATGCTGGAGTATGATTGGGAAACACCAGTTAAAATCCCGCATAAAATGCTGCAATTGTAAATGTATTTGAAATGCTCTCTCTCTCTCTCTCTCTCTCTCTCTCTCTCTCTCTCTCTCTCTCAATATAAAAGTTGTGACCTTAAACGCTTCCTCTAATGACTTTGACACTTTCAGTTATTTTTTTATAGCTAAGAACAACCTAACCTATTCATCAGGAGTGAGCTATTGATCATGGCTGGAAATGTTCATACACAAGAGTTTTACATAATCTCTGATCCTTGAATAACCTGGACAGCGTGAAAGACATCAACCCCCCCCCCTCCCGTCCCTTCCTTCCTTCCTTAATTGATCGACAACCTAAAACTTTTTCGCTCGTGAAGATTCCGTGAAGCCATTTTAATCCATCTTTATTGTTGCACTAAGCCCTCATCCATTAGCCTGGTGGTGGTATAGGTTTAATGTGTGTTTTTAATGCTGTAATCATTTTAAGATCCTTTTTATGAATTGCCTGTATCAATCTTCGAACCAGTCACTGGCCTGAATTGTTTTAAATTTTCTCACTTTAAGGACAGTTCTAAGCGGTACTAATGCGTTTTACTTCTGGGGGTTTTTTTGGAGGGGGGGGGGGGTCTTTTTTCTTCGAGAGGTTTTACTCAGAACCGATGCGTTTACATATTGATTCTTATTATGTATTTTTTTTTACTTACATTTCCTTTTCGCTTGATATCTGCATTTGACAACTTAAGGTACCCTGCGTGGGAATTCCGATTTTAAATGTAATGTAAAGAACTCCATTATAGGAAACGCATCAGTAAATCTTGTTCTTTGTGACGATAAAAGATAAAGCACTATAGCTTAAAAAACAAAATTTCAAAATACCCCCTTGGTGACTTTATATGCATATTATACAATCCAATCCTTTCTAAATCAATTTCACTTAATATTCAGAAAAGAAAAGGGAACAAATTTCTTTACTATTGGCTGTTATCTTCTGATTGAAGCCATTACCCTCGAAGTTTATATATCCTTGAAAAATAGTTTTCAACAAAATTAGTAAAAAATGATGCCCGAGATACTTATCATATACCTAGTATTCGCTAATCTATACTGGGGTCAGATGGATGTCAAACCCCCCCCCCCCCACCCACGTTGAATTTTTTTTTTTTTTACAAAATTCATATACTAAAGTTACAGTGTACTTAGAATTACCAGAATACAAAAACCTCCAAAAAGATTTCCTTTCCCAAAAAAATCTGGATCCGCGCATGAAAATTCAAACTAACGGTTTAAAAATAAGACACGCTCCTAGTTCACGTGGGTGACTTTACTGACTTATCGATCCGCGTTCACCTGTGACCAGGTGTGACCAGGTAGACGGTCGATGTCCTAGCTTGCTGTTGTTAGTCCCCCCTCCAGGCTGGCTCTACATCGTGGACGGTACACGTGTGTACACATGTTGCCTTTGATGAGAGGGAGACAGACCGAATGGTTACAGAGAGAGAGAGAGAGAGAGAGAGAGAGAGAGAGAGAGAGAGAGAGAGAGAGAGAGAACGTACGTGGTAAATTTAAAGAGACCGGGTATCTTTCTTCCTTTAATTCTTATACAATTTTTCATGCATTTAATATTGCAGTTCATTAAGTATTCTTCATGATACAAGTTTATTGCCTAATAATGGTCTAATAATATATCCGCAATATATATAAATCAAAATACATCATGTCACAAGTGCAATATAAGTGCATCCAATTGACTGATGGTATTGACTTCTGTGTGGGATTTGAATGATTGAACACCATTAAAATCGATTTCACGTGCAGACATATATATATTTAACGAGCCCACATTAAAGGCGTGAAAAATGAACAATTTCAAGCTGTCTATTCATCGATCCTCAAGCTCCACTGCTCACTATCTCAAATAATCCATTCGGAAAACAAATCTCTGTAAATCCCGATCTCAACGATTATATTACATCATTGCCATCAGAAAGGCCTAATCATTCCTAACCTTGAATAAATGCGAGTTAATCTTATTAACGTTAAAATTGGATTAAGACTTAGAAATCAGGTTCTTTTAATGGATTTAAGATCATATCGCAGATTTCAGTGACACAGAATTTAAATGAGCACGATTTTTCACGTGTATGGGTGTGTAATACAATGTATTCCTTTTCTAACTTAGTTTTGTTCCTGGTGATGAGTATAAAGTCATTATCATCCACTGACAGAAATGATTAATTGTTTTGTAAATATGTCATTATGCTGAATCTTTTTAAAAATGGAAATTAGATGGAGACAAACAAAATCCATCAAATTCCTCAAGCTCCGACCCTTGTTTAATATTAAAAGTTCGGGACCCCCCTAAGAATTATGTTTCTCACACTTATTTTATATTTTATAGTGTAGAATCTTTTTAAAAATGTTCATCTTAAATTCGAAATCCCGCGTGTAATTTGCATTTTTTGTTTCTCCTGACATTTGAAATTAATTTTGAATGCTAACTAGGCTGTGTCTGTTCTCTGAGTCAGCCGTTTTGCATTATATAAGAGAGAATTAACCACGAAATGCAAATTGTATGCAGCAGTGCTTATTAATGTAAACAATTAAATATCATTTGCAATCTTGAACACTATTTATGTACTTACCCATTGCGTGACCCGTAAGGAATTAAATGTCCCGATTTTTTTTTATTAAACTCCTTAACCGTACGAGGAATATTTCACATTTGGGCTTCTTCCAAAAGTAGATTACTGATAAAAAGTTTTTACAACCTCTGTAAAGTAAAATTTTTACTACACCGGTCAAAAAGAAGCTCTCAAGTACTCTGTGGTACACCTGTGTTGATTCAAGCGTCTGTGTGACCGGAATCTAAACATTTCACGCTTGGCTGAGTTTAGTGTGTCGTCATGTTCAATGAAACTCTTCAGGGTATTTGTCACACTTTGACAAATCTGTTAATCATTTTCAGTACGGTCTTGGGTCATTAATTGAATCTCTAATTACGTTGTTATTATTGTTATAATAGACATGTGACATATGTTTTCAATTGGCGTCTTTTACATACAAGGACGCAAGTGAGACATCTTCGCAGAGAGCATAATGAAGAGATGTGCAATGTACATGTACATAATGCACATTTGTATTACGGAAATAGATAGATGCAATTATAAATCTTAATTAATTATTTCAATGAATAATGAAAATGGTACTTATGATCTAATGAAGTCAATTTAAGGTGGAATGGGGCATCTGTCGATATTAGTGTGGATAAAAGGACATTAAAAATAAGATATTTTCGCCGGTTTAGAATTTTCAAATTTTATAATATTTGACCAAAAAATACGTTTCAAAAGTTTTGGAAAGGTAAAAATTTTAAAAGTCCCAGTGGAATCCAAGCTTGAGTTAAAGATCATCAATGAATTCTCTAACCCAATGCGTAACACTGATAGGGGCAATTTCGGTATAAACAATTTTTTTTAATAAAACTTAATTTTATTGTTTATTTCGATACAAAATACGTCACAGCATGGAGGTGTCCCATACCACCTGAATCCTCGTCTTATAAAAAAAAAATTCGCGTGTGAGGTTGTTTCACCTCCAATTGCACTTTGGCAATGATTGACACATTTTGAATTTTACCCCAAAGGTATCTGATCAATACAGGACACAATGCATGTATCCTTTGTTACATTTCCTACTGTCACGGCCATGCAACTCACACATCAATTTTCGCGCTTTACAAAAGAAACAAAAAAAGGGGGAGGGAATAAAGCACCCGTTTCTCACAAGCACATTCAATCAATAAAATGTACATGTAGCTAAATGCTTGTGTTGTTTTCTGGTGTGTGTTTTTTCTGTTTTTAATTGATTTGCCGATTTTGTTAATTAAACGATGGAATTAATTTGTTTGTGATTTTAATTTACGGATAACAAAATTATAACTTTTTTGTGCTATTAGAATTTACGTACAGTAATTTAAACTATTTGCAAAGTAACACAAAAATAGGTGGTAACCGTAATAAAAAAAAAACTTATTTAATAATAATAAAAAAAAACGCATCATGTATTAAGTTATCAGAATAAGAAGTACAAGAGGTTTGGAAGATCAAAACAACCAGAGTCAAAATTATCACAAGATCTCTGGGCATGTTCTCGACATGTAAAAATAAAGGTGTCTATAAAGTAAACATGGAGTCGGGTGCGGAATGTCTCCTAAATGTAAATCTCACACCCGAGGGAATTGAACAAAAGACGGCGACATTCCCTGTAATTACGATCGTTATCAGACGACAGCAAAACACAAGGCAGGGAAATTTACGACCTTGAACGAGCCAGTAAGTTAGGGCCACTTTCCCTTTTCAGTCTTTATGCTACATATACATACATTGTAAGGTACTGCATGCGCGGATCTAGAGGGGGGGGGGGGGGGGGTCGGGGGGGTCCCGACCCCCCCCCCCTGGAAAATGAAAATTTATTAAATTTACATAGTAAAATTATCGCGAAAATATGCCTCGGACCCCCCCTGGCAAACACAATTATCCTTCGGACCCCCCCTGGAAAAATTTTCTGGATCCGCGCATGTACTGGGTACAGTCCGTCACTAGTCCAATAGTCTAATCAAACGTGGATTTAAAAAGAATTTGGGGACGATAAAGTTTGGGAGGGAAGTTGTTTTTATTGCGATGAGGACCCAAAGACCGTTTACTGGAAAATTAGAATGTAAATTTAGACTACACTTTCGGGGGAGGGTGCTAGACCCTTTCTTTCCCCCCTTCCCAAAGGTTAACTGCATGACTGAAATTTCCCTTGTGCGAATCCGGAAAATTTTTCCAGAAAGTGGACGAAAGGGTGGGGGGGGGGGATTTAAAATGCAAAGGAAAGATCCGGAGACTATTTTATTTTTTGTACATGTAATTTTACTATGTGAATTTTACAACTTGGAATTTCTTCGGGGGGGGGGGGGGGGGGTCCTCTAGATCAGCGCATGGTTTCTTAAAAATTCTCTCTAAATAGAAGCATAATTAATTTTCGTGTACCCCTTTCTTTGAAAAACTAAGATATCTTTGCAAGAAAAATCTTTTCCTTTACAACATCAGCAATTTTTTTTATCAAATTCTTGAGTTTTCAAACGCTTACAGAACTTTGTATTTACAAGCATTCTTCCTTGTTATTGAAACCTTCATATGTCTTTCCTTTATACATGTACAATATTGTTTTTGTGGATATAACGTGCCTAAGCTACTGCCTCTTAATGCTTAATTCTGTGAGGTACATTGTATTTTGCGACTTGCTTTCTGACTTTTCAAATTAGAGTTGTCGCGCTTTAAATGACCAAAGACGCATTTTGCACTTGGCATATCACCTTATAATGCTAGAATTTTAAAATACGACAGATGATTAAAAAAATACGTTTTGAAATCAGCAAATTGCTTTAAATTGTTCGCACGCACTTTTTAATATGGTAGGATAAGGACTACGATTTTGAGAAAAAAAATCAAGAATAGGGATTTTTTAAATCAACCACGTCATGGCTGTTTTTAAAATGATACGTATATTAAACCTTTTTGAGATAAAGAGCTAAACGAGCTCTGTATGTATAGAAATAATAGAAAGAATTCAAATTTTAACCTGAAATATTTGGATTATTTCAAAACTAAATAATGATAAGTGTATGGCATTTGAATTTTTAGGTAGATCTAATTGGGAATTTGTTGAGCATTCAGCCACCTTAATATTTCTCATGTTCAAGATAACAAAGTAAAAATAATCAGTGATGATGGTTAATTTTTAAAGAGAATTTCAAGTGAAATTTTTTTTTGGAGATGATTTTCCCACCTCGATGACAATTTAAATAGCTGAATAGCTCAATATATGTATATGTTTTATTTTCTTGCATGTTTTTTCATGCAGAAATTCGATTGTATTCATACAGCTACTAACAAAATTGAATTATTTTGTCTCTGTATGCTTGCCTTTTAAAAACCTTTTTTTCAAAATCGTTTCTCCTTATTGGGCGCTGTTTAGTTTTCTAATTGTCAACATTTGATTAAAAAACCAACTCAAAATGATGCTTACATTGTGTTTATACTTATAAGTCTGGCTTTGCGAGAAATATTTCATAATCGATAGCACTTTGGCCACACACTACATCATGCTTGTACCAATTCTATTATATAATTTTTACATACATGTACATTAGTATTATCTCTGCACTGCAACTTCAGTTATGAGAATAAAGTTTATTGTCATTGGGAGAAAGGAATGCACGAACTAACCCCGGACTTCAAGTAAGGTGTCAGTCGTGCACCGGAGCATGATCCATATATGGAAGAATTGGCTGTTCCTTAATTGCAATGTACTGACTGAAAATAACAAGTAACTTATTTATACACACTTCAAATACAAAGGCGTCGGAACCGGGTTTGTGGGGGGGGGGGGGGGGGGGGGCTTAGCCCCCCCCCCCCCCCATTTTGTTTGCTAAGTTAGACCTACCCATTAGGCATATAGCAGAATAGAGGGTTCAGCCCCCCCTTTTTTTCGCAGGAAACATAATTGTTCCGTAATGTACGTTTGAAAGATAGAAGTTGGAGTCAAAGGCATACTAGCCCCCCCCCCCCCCCCCCCCCCCGATTAGGAATTTCGTAGGTTTAAAAAAAATGTGGTAGGTAAGATTTTTTTATTGGAACTATAGGACTCCCCCCCCCCCCCCCCCCCCGGATTAGGATTTTCATGATTTTGGGAATTAGGTTTTTTTCTCTCAATATTTCTGAGGACCAGTCTAGCCCCCCCACTTTTAATTTACTTCCGACGCCAGTGAAATAGATAACAGCTTTGGAACTCTCTCTCTTTCTCTCTCTCAGAACAATAATATTCTATGATATTTAAATGTGGTCAAAAGCCTTTGCATTAAACCACTGCCTAGATCTCGTTCCGTTCTCGTCCCACGAGTTCTGGTAAAAATAAAAATGTTGATCTCCCCCAATTCTATATCTCTGAGTGTAACAATTCCAATCTCCTTAGAGACAAGAAAAATTCCTCTACATTTACACGAAACATATTCGCGGACTTTATGATCAATATTTGCAAGATTGAGTGGTAAATATGCCAAAGTGAGCATCTAGAGTCTTCAAATTACAGACCCCTCGATACCTCGTTTATATCGACCGCTTTACGGCAAGTCGTAAACATCCAGATAAAATCAAAGGAGGTTGTCGTAAAACGCAGTCGATAAATATTGCGGCTGGTTTTAGGGAGGTTAGAGAGAATTAAGCTACTGTTTTTTACTTCTAGATATGAATAAATAAATTGTTTAATCAGGCTCGATGATCAGTATTTTCATATCAGTCTCTGGTCGTTTTGAAATTTTTGAAAAATATTGTATTAGCGTTATGTTATAAATATCAGCCTAAATATCTTTTAAAGCTTAAAAGATTAATCTTATTTGAATATTCTCTTTAAGTTTTACTCACAACTCTCATATAAGACGATAGTTTACCATAAAAATGGCAATGGCTACTCGGGTCTTTAAAAGTAACATTTGAGGGGGCAAAGAATTTAAAAGCGCTGTACAATGTGCAAATATGACATGCTTCATGTAGCGTTAAGGTCTTATTTACAATCAAGTTTCACGACAATGATTATGTTCAATATTAATTATGCATACAGTATACAGTTGGGTGTTTATCAAAGCCTCAAATGTATATAATTGTCGTATATATATGCACTTTTTTATTGATTTTGTGTAATACGGACATATAATGGTGATTTATTAATATCTGTGCATGGACTGTTAGTATTGCATATGCATCTTAAGCATCACAGTAACTTTGCTTTTCAAAATATACTGTTAATTTATCAAAATGCATGGATATTGATATACTGTATAAAAAGCAATGCTATATAGATATGTCAACGATTTCCCCTTCCCCTGGAAAATTCAGATCTGTTTAATTCAAATTGTAAAATTCACAAGAATAGGCATTGCCCCACCCCCCGGAAAAAATTATCTACCGATCCCCCCTCCCTGGAAAAAAAGATATTCTGGATTCGCGCATGTATACAAGAACTCTATCTATAGTCTTACTTGATGGATTAATTTCAATTATTGCGTGCCGTGTTACAATTACATACATTACATGTACTGTAGTTTATTCTATTATCAAAGGGCAGATCACTCTAACTGCACGAAAAGAAAATTTAGAACACTGTAAAAACTGTCTAATATTCAGTTCTACCACTTTCATATATTCATTTCAATTCAAAATGCTGGATAGCTTTGGTTTTTTATACTGTTCTAGACCATAAAAAAGAAGTAGATGTAGAAAGATATTTAACATTTTCATGCGTTTCATTTGGGTTTTTTTCTTCTCTTTACTAAGTTATCATTTTTGGTGAACAAATCCATGGATAGTGAAAAGGGTGGAGATGATGAGTTATTAATGTCCAATAATCTGACTAACTAATTCTTCGTTTAATAATAAAAAAGAAATATAGATAGTACGGGTGGGGTTCGAACCCACGCGGACATTCGTCCATTGGAACTTAAGTCCAACGCCTTAACCACTCGGCCACCGTACTGTATTTATTAAATATCGTATGTTTAAGGTTCTTGTAATTTTTTCTTTGTTTTTATATTTTCAAGGTGATCTAAATTGGTCGATAAAAAATGTATATTTCGTATTTAATGCTTTAAAACAAGATGGTGTCAGCTTGGTGTATGTAATTATATTCACATCTCTATCATCTTCTCCCTTTTAAACGAAACAATTTTTGTTTCTCTCTCAAAAACTATAAATCCATTTTTTTTCTCACTCTACAGCATTAGTCAGGCCAATATCTTTTGAATCCTTTGCACTACGTCCATGCATCTACATGTAGATATAAAAAATAGTATTGCAATCCAACTGTTATTAGTAATAAACGGTGATAACTTTTTGTGATTACGCATATATGCATGTTAATGAATTAAATCTGAAAAAGTGGATTCCTATCATTACGAAAAAGACCCTACTAGCTGAATATACCTGGAAACATACATTGAAATATTGAGAGAGAAAAAAATAGAGTATAAAATTAAATATGCTATGATTTTAAGAAAGATGGATGGTCATGGTCATTTTTAAACAACATATACATATCTACTAGTATCTCTTTGAGGCGATGAGCTCTGAATAATGATATACGGAAATATTAAAAGCTTAATCCTAGAATATTTGGATTTTTACATACTAAATTGTGTAGTTTTATGCTAAAGTCACATCTATGATTTTAAGGTTATGGTAGATTCCTTCAAGTTAACTGAAATTTGGAAAAAAAATCAAACAGTATCATACATGTACAAATTATGTATTATTAGTCTCCCGTTTTGTCAGTGTTTTGTTTGGGGTTTTCTCTCTCTCTCTCTCTCTCTCTCTCTCTCTCTCTCTCTCTCTCTCTCTCTCTCTCTCTCTCTCTCTCTCTCTCGCTTACGCATGCATTGTTAATTAGTAACAAATACCACATATTGTATCATTATAATCTCTCTGTACCATTGTGCAATGTTGTTGAGATTGAAATAAATGAATTGAAGTGTAATGCATTGGATTTTAATAATGACAGCTCTCTCAGATCTCAAGAGGTCATGCTAGAATACTAAATAAAGCCCAAATGGTATGTCATTACTTCGTTTTTCCTATAAATTAGATCATAAGACTCGATTATCCTGGGTTAATTTAATTAACCGATTTACACAGATTTTATGTAAGTGTTTTTTGCTTGGCACTGTTATTGATTTGTTAATCCCCAACAATTAGAACAGATGGTCTACTTTCATTTGTCTTAATAAATCGGACTACTATCTATATATATATATATATATATATATATAACAAATATAATTTCTGTTTCAGTTTTGAAACGCTTGCATTTTATTTTACTTTTTGTATGATGTTATTAAGGACCGTTGTTTGTTAATGTATATATATTTATTGATTTATTTATTGTTAATTTATTGTGTTTCAATATGGACTTAATTTCGCGTTATTTCCGTATGTCAATGCTATCTTAACGGTATGTTTGGCAATTCGCGATAGTTTACTCGGAATTTGTGTAAAATTTTATGTTCTCACAAAAAAAAAAGTTCTAAATTTCAACAATGCATTATAACGTTGACTGAAATATTTTCACACTGAGACCGAATGGATGACAAAATTTTCAGTCAGTACTAACTACTGTTTGCTCTTGATCAACTAAAGAATAACAAAATTAGTACGGGTGGGGTTCGAACCCACGCGGACATTCGTCCATTGGAACTTAAGTCCAACGCCTTAACCACTCGGCCACCGTACTGCTGTATGTATAATATTTCGATTCTGTTTTTGTTAAAATGAACGGTTTTTATTTGTTTCTGCTTGTTAGGTTAATGCGTCCATAATCATTTGTCAGGGATTGATTGATGGCCGTGTACAACCATCATTGGAGCTTTCCTCGGATATAGAGGTAATACTGCGATGAGATCAGTTAACAGGTTAACGAGTGTCAACAAGAAGTTTGTGTAAGCCATTTGTATGGTTGATAAGTTATTAATAACTTATATAAGCTATTAAAAGTGTCGTTATTCCACCCCTTCCCCTCCTAACTGTTCAAAAAACAATAACATACTTTTTTGTCCTTCTGCCTGTGGCTCTGTTTTGCATAAAAGTTCACATTTTAGAAGAAATCTGTTAAAATTGCAGCATGTTTTTTTTTTAAATTACACTACTGACAAAATAAAATCAAATGCCTTTTCAAATACAATCCGATTAAAGTATGCTGGTAATATACACATGTCTTCCCACAAATGTTTATTTAAAAATAAAATTTGGTGTTATGACTATTTTAAAAAAAATAGTCATAACACCAATTTTTATTTTTGAATAAACATTTGTGGGAAGACACACATTTAAAGCAAAATTCTATCTCGATATGCATTATTTTATCTTTTGATGCTTGATAAAACAATTTATCTAGTGATTTCTACATGATTACATCCTCAGTATTTCACTCGAACGTTTTATCTATTACTGTCTCTTCTGTTCGGCTATAATCGTATTTAGTAAATAGTACCCCATCTTTTCGTTCCTTTTTTTTTTTTTGGATGTAATACACAGAGTCGTCGTTTTTTCATATCACGGTATAGTTAATCGCTAAACTTTTCAAGAAAAATATAGTTTTCACTACAATATTACATTTATCTAAACTTCTTAGAATGCAATGTTTTCTGTGCATTAACGAAATTGTAGTTTTGAATGGTTAACTTTTGATTTAATCTGACAGTTAATCATACCCCACGCAACGAAGTTACAAAAGGTACTCATTGTTTTTGAGACCGACCCTTTTCCAGAACTTAGAATTTCGGTCATGTATGTGTTGAATATAGTAATAAACACTTTGCAAGCAAAATTCCGAATCCACTATATATATTTTTTTTTTTTATAATTTCAGCCCTTTTTAAATCAAAATTTTGCTATTATTAAAGACAAAGAAATTCTTTGGCAGGAAAGGTTTGAGCTGATGATTTTTGGAAGTTATGAACTTTTTCAATTTTTATAAGCATTTAACGCGCGCCTTGCAATTCATTATATATGTGTATCATTGTTAAGAAATGGGGAAGTGTGGGGTATACGTATGTAAGCTTGCTCAATTTTTCTTTCTTATCATTATGAAAAATGCAATGGGGGGGGGGGGGGGGGGGTCTACATGCTTAATGGACCACCACACATCCACCCCTAACCCCAAGGGACCGATCAGACAGTAAAAACCCTCAGCCGAGACTCTGCCCCCGAAATCATCAGCATTCCGATATCTGACTTTCCAGACTTTCGTTTCCATGGTAACAGTGAACACGAGACCAGCACTCTAGTCACTCGAGGTGACAAACCGATTGATTTTTAACGTTCGCCGCCATGCAGTCGCATAAATCAGTCCCAGAGCGCCTCCAAACTTCCAGGTCGCCATGGCAACCCTTTCCCGTTTGATGGATCACCCACAGATTCGGGTTTTTGGACCGCGTTCTGCAGACAAAGTTTTGGCACATGTTTTTTAAGCCCATTTGTTTCTCTCGCGCTTTTGCTATATTGTGTATTGCTTAGTTAAATGTTAGAAAAAAGGGAAAGAGGTAAAGAAAGAAAAGAGAGAGAGAGAGAGAGAGAGAGAGAGAGAGAGAGGTTGAGAGAGAGAGAGGTAAAAGAGTTATGTTTGAGAGATATATACACATATAGAGACCATCGGAAGGACAGACGGACAGGCGACCAGACGGGCGGACAGACGGACGGATGAACAAAGGGACAGGCGGGCAGATAGACAGACAGACAAAAACAAGTGATCCTTGATAAATATATATGATCAGCCAGCCACAATTCAGTTACCATACATTTCTAGGTGAGAAGTGATGCCGCATAGATGCTTACTGATCAGAAAACTTGATACTGTTGGATATCATTATCTGATTTATCAAATGTCACGTGTGAATGAAGTTCACTAGCTGTGTATATAAATAACCTAATTTTCAGAAAAGGTTCAATATAAGGGGTTCCCCAAGAGACCAACGATACCATAGAACTCTATGATTTAAGTGTCTTTTTGGTATAATCGAGTCATATCTATTTGGTTTTCCCTTAGTGTTGGTTTATAATTGCAATGATACAGTATGATAGAGTGCTTTCAGATCATGCAAGCATAGAGAGGGGGCATTTAATTTTTATATGATATTAAGACTGTAAGATTTTACATGATCTTTGTACTGATCTGTGTACTATGTAATTTATACAAACGCAAAAGTCATTAAAAAACGACCTCTCTCTCTCTCTCTCTCTCTCTCTCTCTCTCTCTCAACAAAATCTAATTTATCTATTAACAGAGCCGAATGATCAATTAGGGCAATCTATCCTTTGGTCTGTTGTCCACTCCTGGAAGAAACCGCTGAACAGTAACTCAAACTGCAAAACAAATCTCATTACTGAGTTCAGTCATCGACGAAGTGGCACAGAATCGGGCTCGGAAATCAGAAAACATCAATTATAAATGAAGACCGAACACGACCGGAGAGCGGTTTCCGGGAATAGGGTCATTCAGTGGTGATCGTTTATCTTAATTATGTACAAAATAAAGACAACGATCTGTGCTTGTGTTCTCTAGTTTCTTGAGATCATATTTCCAGAGCAAAAATGTTTTTATTCAATGATGATTTTGACACCACGTTCCGCATTTTTCTTTGACTTTGGCTATGGTGAATATGAATTTTTAAAGCAAAACTGAAGATTGGAAGTTTTGAAAGCAATGTTCATTTTTAGCTAACGATAATATTGTGAAAAAAAAATTTAAACTGAAAAAAAATCAAATATGTTGGACCATAATTTGTACATGAAAATGAAATGAAATATAAACGTGAACTACAAAAGAAGCTTCTATTTCATATGGAGGGCCGCAGCTGGCTAATAGTAATTGTACATACCTTGTCGAATGGTCTGTTTCATATGATAATTACATATCAGCTCAGAATATCAAACTTATTGTTGTCTGTCTAAAAAAGTGTTAAAAATAATATAACGAATCGTTATTTTTAAACTGACATATGTACAGTTTATCTATCATTAAATTTATATCTTTCAGAATCATAATTATACTGTTAATTTGATGGGTTTTTTTTTTCATCTGGTTATTCCTTCTTGAATATCATTATTTTCGCGAAAGTTATAAAATGTCGAAAAACCATTTATGTGATGTTGACCATATATTTCATATATTTTATCGTGGTTTTGATTCAATATACTTAATCCAGCTCTTCTACCCTATTTAATATAACGAAGATATTTAGTTATCATTGTATCTGATAAGTTTATAATAGAATTTTTATAATCAGCGGAATAAAACTGATTTCACTGTGAGCGTGAATTCATAATACGTATATTTACAGTATAAGGTTTAACGAAATGGGAACCGTTCATAGTGTTTTAGGAAGGCCGGAAGCCCAACAAAACACTTATAAGAGCTATTTTAAGATTTTGAATATGTTTTTTTGCCATAAAAATAAAACCTTTATTACAGAAAAGTCCAAATAGTCCTATTCTTTTACAAAGAGTTCTTCTTTTAAGGAGACAAATAAAGTTTTTAAAAATGGCCGTGACCATCCAACCCTCTTAATCAAGGTGTGTGCTCAGGTACGACACAGGTAACTGATGACAGGTATGTCAAACATTTCATCAAAGGACGGACTCTGGACATAGATATATACATAGATAAAATAATGGGACGGTGAACTCTTGAGAAGACACGGGTTTTTTTAAAAAAGCCTGGGACGCCTAATTGCTCGAATTGAACTTCGCGTAAATATTATTACGAACAGCAGTTCTCTCAGTCAAGAACATTCTTTATAAATGAGATCATTTTCGGCTGACCATGAAAGAATGGAGCTCGGTCAACTAAAGAGTTTCATTTTTTTTAAAGATTTTTTTTCAACCTTGATTTATAAATGGTGCTTTTCCTGTAAGAACATGATTGGAATTTCAAGACTTTGATTATTGAACTTATAGAAAGGTCAAACTAGGTTGTGTTTGTTTGTTCGTCCCTCAGTTTATTTAGCTATGGTATAAAGCAATTTAAATTCAATCAAGCCATTTGAATAAAAAGATCAAATAATTCGTTAAACAAGCTCCGACTCTAGTCTAATCAAAGTACTGAGAGTACTGAAAGACGGGGTCCCGAAAGTTTGAATTTGTAATTGTCATTGATTTCCTCGAATATGCTTCCCAAATTATGAGTTTGAATTAGTTGTTAATTCGGCTTTTTTGCAATTGTCTGATTCTTTGTCTAAATTTTACTCAATCCCGGCCTTCATTATTGTAGAAAATTGACACAACGGTATTTTATGTAAAATAAGACCCCAAGGAAAAAATTACCACTAACCGGGAAAATCAAAACAACTATATCAAGGTAGATAATTTAAATTATTAGATTTATTCAATTTTGTGGTCCAAGGGAAAATCAACAAGTCGGACGATATCCGTTATACAAGGTTTATGAAAACCCCGAAAACTCTCAAACTGTTGAATTAACAAAGTGAACATTTGTATACCGATGACAAACACAGGCACCTGACGCTAGAAATATTTCTTTTTACAATAAGTACTCTTACAATAAAAGGGTTTGTCATGGTCGCCATTTTGATTTTTAAAACCGACTTATCTGACACGATTTTCTTGCAGCGATTCATGCAAAATCAATAGATTAATAGGTAAAAATAAATCCGTTCGCCACTTACTACTTTTTTGTGTAAACTCGTGCATCACCTACACGAATTACGATACAACCGTTCCTTTCATTAAAAATCATTCTCCGAAAATCAGAGACAGAAATAACAGAGATTGGCAACTCCGCCATTAGGTGTAAATGTTACGGGACCAACCTTACTTTGAGAACCACAAGTGCAACAGCAATCTTGTATAAGTCATTAAATTTGAACCTGATAGTGAACATAAACCATAAATATGTTCAAGCATGTTTTATCTATGAAACATTTACATAAACTCTTTATTTAGCTTTTAAATTACTTTTTTAAAACGTATTGACTTTTCACAAAGTAATGGTAATGGTAATGCATTACTTTACTCATGTAATGGTAATGTGATGCATTACATTAAGAAAATTAAGTAATAGTAATGATAATTTAATTCCCTAATTCATGAAGTAATGGTAATGTAATGCAGTACTTTACAATGTAATTCACCCCAAGCCTGATTCCAACTAAGCCGGAACACATGGACATTAACATTTAACTTGGTTCTTCAATCGATAAGATTGTGTATATTATTTGATCTATTGGTCACCCAAAATGTATAATCTATATAAAGTTTGCTTACAATGCATTGTTCAAAATTTAAATTCAGTTTAATTAACTAAAGAGACAACGAACGAGTAGGCAAATTCAGACTTGTTTTTATTTTCTATGTACAAAATTCCTTTAGAGACGAACAGCAGTCATACCACAAGTAGACTGCAAGCCAATGAAACACCTATTTAATATGTAAGACATCTGTGTATAATCCGTCCTGATTTTAACTTAATTGGCTTGCGCATGAAGTTCAGTAGTGTTCAAGTGAAAGATTGTCAAAATAAAATTCATGACTTTTCAAAAATGGCACATTGCGTTTGGGAACTTAACTTTCGATTCAACCTTCAACCTCTTCTATTGATAAATGAGCTCGGACACCAACTGAATCGTCAACGGCGCTGTGCATTCAGTTACGTAACTCATTCCACATTTGAACCCGATTAAGAATATTTTGATCAATAAAACTATTTGTTTATTTTCTAAATAGAATTTGGTTTATACACAGAGGACTCGAAAAGATTTAATGCGTGTTTTTATAATATATATTTAGTGATATGCATGAAAACTTTCTGCACTATTTTCTTACGCGTACACTCAATTCATGTGTTCTACGCGTGCCTTCCGGTTTGAGACTTCGGCTGACAGTAAACTAATAGACGGGGTCACGTGACCCCGTCTAAAAATTACGAGATTTTACCAGTTGCTAACTAGACTTTGACAACAGGAAGTGCAATGCCAATAAAATCTTCATTTGTATCTAAAATAGCAAACCAGAACCCTTGCTTGTAATAAAAGAAAGGCATATAGAAATTTCATAGAATGTTCAACTTTCATTTTCATTTTAAAAAATAATCATCTAATATTTAATTACCAGTTGTCTCTGTAATCAAACTTTGGTTCTTTTGCTCCATCACGGTGCTCTGTTCAACAAAGGATGCAAGCGTAACTGTTTTCTGACAAGCATAGGCCTACAAAATATAAAGGGCAGAATAAGGTCTGAACAAGAACGCCTGGCGACTCCAATCGGAACACCTCGATGGATTAGGTAAAAACGTATGATGTGTAATAGCAAAACCTGTCGAATACCTTTAAAATTGCTAGAAATAGCAAATGACAAATAAAATCAGATGTCTATCTGAAAAAAAAAATGTACAATGTAAGCAGCTGCTGTCATGTGGATGCGGAAACAATGATTTTAAAATCCAATTTTTCTCGTCTTTATTTTCCGCTTTAAAGATGTTAAACTTCCTTTCTTCTTTTGTTGTGTTAAACAAACATCTATCTACATCTTCCGTCTGTACATATACTTAATATTATATACATGGCATTTACCTGTATTGATTTCACATTATTCATAAAATCTAATATTCTCATGTAATCTAAAAAATAGTTTTACTTTTTTTTTAAAATCAGAACAGAATGACAAAAAACGTCCTATGTAAGAAACAAGTTGTTTTATTGCTCCAAGTCAATTTACGTTAATTTCCTTCAAATGAAAAGAGCTTTGTACGAAAATATGTAAACGCTTTCAAATTTTGAAATATCTTGAACATCTTTTACACAAAATGACAAAAATGATTAATCATATGATAAGAGTGTATGCAGTATAATTTCCGATTAGTTTGTACGATGCATAATATTTTATTTGCTTTAAAAAGCGCAATGCGTAATGTTTCATAAAATAAAAGATAAGACAAATTAGCCATTGTTAGAGAGATGTTGACCATACTGCCTCATTACGCATATATTCATATAAAGTACATATCAAAAACAGCGTGGGCACGGAGAATGACGGTCTTTCTATGTTAAGGGTCATCAGAACAATTCCTTTAACCAGATTTAAACGTATTTGTCCAAAGTAAAGATCAGTATTTTCTTCTCGATGGTATAAGCGTTAACATGGACGGCCAAACGGCACTTCAAAGCAATAATTCTCTCACCAGAGGGCGTGCTACACAAGTTTTGGAAAGCTTTTGTAGAACGCCCTCTGGTGAGAGAATGCAGAGCAATTCGATACAGCAGGAGGTTTGGTCAATTAACACAAACATGTACGGGTATGCAGTAGAAACAATTGTCGATTTTCTATAGAGATAATACCTGCAATAGCATTATATTTTTTTTTCAACCAACAAAACAGGAGATGTCAAGCTTGTTGCAAACAATGATCACGGAAAAGGCAGATAACTCATATCAATGGCGCAGTTGATTGGCGAAAAAGATAGTGAAAGAGTGAATCAGAAAAAGTCTGGGTTATCTCTGCGTTTAATCTACTGTCAACAATAGAGGTAATTTAAAAGCTTTTAAAATTCTCCTTCAGCCTGGTGATTTACTCTCGATATCTTCTTATTCCCTTCAGATACGATCAAGCCTTATTGTGACAGACCTGTTATTTCCATATTTGCAAGATCAGGACTTTTATCGCCAAACGATATAGTATTAATGAACTTTAAGTTTCCTTTTTTCCGAAGAAATTCCCACCCTCTATTTAATTATTTAAATTCTATTCGGACCTTTTTTTCTTTTAGGGTCAAGGGATGTTTTTGGTTGGGTTTTTTTTATTAGCCTTAAAAAAAACTGCTGAATAAGCAAATAGCTTTTTATAAAAGTACGCCATCAATAATAAAATATGACATGTGTTTTGAAATCCTAGTCTTCCATTGGTTTTTACGTGGCATTGAAAAGTTTAACAGCCCAACAGGTTCTGAATTGTTATTAAGATGAATTTGAAACTGTTTTCTTTGCTTCCCCCTTCCACCCTCTCTACAACTTCCCAATTTTCCCAAATGTCCATTATATGTAAATAAGGCGATGTTTCGTTATTTATGCCGCATTATATACAGAGGTTTTGCTGGGTCGTAGCCTCTTCCATGCTCCTGTGTCTATTGATTTTCATACTTTGCATACAAACGCGTGTAACCGAATCTGCTCAGTTTGTCTCCTATCCTCAGTGAGTCGGAAACAAGCGCCTCACATGACATGGAAGTATCGGTATAATAGCAGACTGGCTTTACATTGTTGTTACACGCAGACACCGCCGGAAAATTGCCCACTTCACCGCTTAAGCGCTGAATGAATTTTGTATTAACAATTATTTCCATATTTGGAGTTTATCAGAGCGTGACGTGCCTATTTCCTCCCCATGCTCTCTCGTTCTCTCTATCTCCCTGTCTCTGTCTCGTTCTATGCATCATACATGACGATGGTTGACCTAGAAAACTCTGCGCGGCTCTACCCCAGAGATGTTCCGGACTCCGGTGTACCCTAGCTCTTGTTCTAGACTAAGGTAAGCCAATCGTGTTATGTTTCCGGTACGATAAATCACATTTGTATGTTAACTTACTAAAATGTCCTTGTATATAGGTAGATGAATATTTTTATTTTTATTTTTTTTTGGGGGGGGGGGGTTACTTTATACATGAAATGATTTAGGCGCGCTAGACGGGAAGGTTTTTATTGTGAGTTTGTTTCCTTATGACTTATATGATCCTTCGTCCACATTTTCCCACCATAGACACTATATGTGTACAGTATACAATGCGTGAAAAGAAAGATGGATGATACTGCTGTTGATAATTTTTATATACGGGTCATCTATAATTAAGATTTTGCGTCATGAGTGGGTCATTGAACGTCTTTTACTACAGGGGCTTGGGGCTAAGGTCCGTGGTCAAGATGGTGGGTAGGGTCGGGTGATGCTAGCTTCCTGGTACCGGGGAACGGGGTTGGGTTTGGGGGTGTGTAAATTATGTTGCAAACTCTCTATGTCCGTGGTGGGTAGGGGTGGGGGGTTGGGTTTGGGGGGGGGTGTAAATTCTGTTGCAAACTCTCTATGTCCGTGGTAATGATGTTGGGTAGGGGTTAGGGTGGAGCTATGTTCCAGCTGGTACCGGGGTACGGGAGTGGGTTGGAGTGGGAGGGCTAGATCGAACCCGTGCTGTTGTATCCTTTCCACGCCGCATTACACTACAATGGAGAAAATTTACAAACTTTTTTTGGATACGTATACATTGTACATTCCCATGGTATGCTTGTTTTAAAAAAAATGGACTGCTTTTTCTCCATTCATATTTTTATGTTCCCACTTTTCCTAGAATTTTGCGTTTTGGGAAAATCTACAAAAATGAGATGTTGTTAAAAAGATTTAAAAGAAGAAAATAATTCCGTACATGCGGTGTTTTCATGTTCTTGTACGGTGGGAGAAAGGGGGTGATGGCGGGAGGGAGGGGAATTATAGGGATGTTCTGTTCTTTGGTACACAATAATCGACCCAAAATGCATGCAATTCAAGCATATCAAGTTAAAAGGGCTGGCTAAAGACGAGAGTAGAACAGTGTTTGGTCTCTGATTATGTGAGAAGGGAATAACTATTGTTGGTCCAATATCAGCCGGATTAAATATCCTTGTTATTGATTCGTCTTAATCCACCCACATTTCTCCTTGTTTGGACCATAAATTGGGGTAGCAATTAGCAAGCAATAGAGCGGGTATTTATTAAATGGGTATGGTATGCATTTATGCATGTATTGAAATGTTCAATGTGGTGTAGCTGAGAGAGAGAGAGAGAGAGAGAGAGAGAGAGAGAGAGAGAGAGAGAGAGAGAGAGAGAGAGAGAGAGAGAGAGAGAGATGAGGAAAAGACAGTCAGACAGAGAGGAATAGATAGAGAGACAGAGAGGAAAATGGATAAGAATATTTTCATGTTGTAAATTTTGAATTTACCGGGTGGAAGTAAATACTAAATTACTGCCACCCATTAAATTCAAAATTTACAACGTGAAAATATATAGATGGAGAGATAGAATAAGTCATACGAATGAACAGACATCCCATACGACAGTTGGAGACACAGACGAACAGACAGACAATGTGACTGATAAATGATCATCATATGTATCCCATCAAACATCCAAACTATCGTTTGTCCTTTAAAATCAACTTCTAACAATTTTTCTTCTTTTTAATAATAAAAAAGGTAGCAATAGCTGAATGATAACTGACACTGGTTCGGTGGTCTTGCTTTATTTTTCCTGGATGAGAGATTTAAGGTTTCATACCTAAATCATCGCCAACACTATAACGGGGAGGGGGGTTGGTTGGGGTGGGGTGGAGGAGCCGTTGGGTGGGTGGGGGGGGGGGGGTAGGATGGATGAGCGTTTTGTCCTCTACCTTGGTTTTAAAAATGGACTTTAACAAACACAAAACATAGGCGTAGGAACCGGGGGGGGCTAGGGGGGGGCTTAGCCCCCCTCCCCCCCCACTTTTTTTGCAAATTTATACCTTACCATTAGAAACATAGCATAATAGAGGGTTCAGCCCCCTCACTTTTTCTCGCAGGAAAGATTATTGTTTCTAAATTTACCTTGAAAGATTGAAAAGTTGGATTCAGAAGCATACTACCCCACCCCCCCCCCCCCACCCCCCCCACCCCCCCCCCCCGGATTAGGAATTTCTTGATTTTGGAAAAAAAAATTGTTGGGTAAGTAATTTTTTTTTTTACGGGAAGTATAGGTATACCCCCCCCCCCCCCCACGGATTAGGATTTCCATGATTTTGGGAATTACTTTTTACTTGAGTCTAGCCCCCCCCCCCCCCCACTTTCAATTTGCTTCCGACGCCAGTGCAAAAACCTAGCAGACTCACAGTCATATGAACGATGCAATAAGCACGTGACCAACGGCGGGTACTTACGTCTAGGAGTGTCATTAAACTCCAAAAAGGGGACTCAAGTGGAAGTCAATGGTAGGAGCTTTACACACGTGACTACGTAGATCACGTGATTACACAGTGCACTGTACTGATGCTACTTAGAACTCTTGATAAACCAAGGAGTACCATTCATAATTAGGCTGCTTTTTTATGTGCACTGAATTTTAATTGTTATAGACTAGTAGATAGTAGTGGCATGTGATGATGACGTTGAGAGGAGTGTACACGCAGTAAGTTGTACAAGTGCTACTCGGTGCTTAGCAAATCAACAGTAAAAATTAGTGTAGATTAAAATCATGCTAAAAAATTAATAAGCCATTAGGAAATGACTTTTTTATTGAAAAAACATGTAGTACTAAAATAATGCAACATTACAATTATTAAACAAAAAAAGTGTAAAATATACGTAAATTTACACGTGGCACATTTCATCAAAAAGCATTCAAACTCGTGACCTAAGACTTATAGGTTTATTAGTCGAGTAATGAAGCCGTTTTGTAAACCCAGGCATTTTACTTGCCTTTTTTTTAATTAGTATTACTGATAGAAAGTAAGATTACGGCCTCTTCAAGACCAACATATGCACTTATAAACTTGGGAAACTAAAATTGAAAAATGTTTGATATACTAGCTCTATGTAACATCTTTCATCAATATAAACACCATGTGTTGTTGAACAAAAAACCCAAAATAAGCAAGACAATTTCTGAAAAAAGGCTTTTTCATATATTTATATATTGTATCATTTGTATTCACTGTATACCATCCTACTTCGTAGTTGACTCTTCAACTAGTAATCAGAACGTAACGAACAGACTTTTTAATGGTCGCCAGATTGATAACGGCGTGGCAGAAAAGGGCAAATCACGTGACTTCCGGTTGAACTGCGATTGGTCATTGACATTTTCTAATCTCTCATCCGGAAGACTAAATGATTCTGTCGTGTTCCTCCCCCGTAAAGGCCAAATTTCTGCTAAATCTGCATTTTCGATTTCTTTTCATTTTGGCATTTATTGTTTGGAAGATATAGAAACGGAATGGAAAGGCGATTTACATACGGGTCTTTTGGGGGGAGTTTAGCGAGATCATGCATTACTAGGGACCGGTAGTTAAACGCACTTGTCATTTTTACTCAGTATTTAGGACCCACGAGGTTTTTGTGATTTTTCACAAAATGAATAAGAACAATCACCGTTCAAAGTAGAAATGAATTGTTAATATATATTAGTGTTTGAATATAGGAAAGAAAGTTATTAAAAATGTCTGTTGATGATGCATATATGACTTTTTTTTAATCAATCTATTGATTTCTTATTAAATTAATCGTGCATTTGTAAGAACTAAATAAGACAAATATATTTTCATACATTTGTCTTCTTTTTTATCTAAAAAAGGATTTTTAAAACATTGTTTTCTGGGTGTGTACGCCGAGAACACGACAAAAATCTCCAATGTACATTTATTTAGTTCTTCCATACTTTAAAGCACTTACAAACAGTCCAAATAAGCGGAAGTTGTAAAACCACGTGATTTGTTGGAGATTAAGATTCTTCCTGTTCGAGAAACAATTACAAAGGAGTTAAGAGGAAGAGATTTCCGTTAGAGTAAAATCACATGAACGAAGCGTTTGAAGTCAGAAGCTGTCCCTAATGAGAGCGTCCAAGTGTTCTGCATATGTTGGAGTTGGACAAGATGGCTGCAAGCCCGTTCCTTTATAGGTCAGTGTATATAGTAAACTTGTACGCAGTTAGGTCGGCTAAAATTAATTAGCTCCTCTTGTTGGTTAACCGTTTCATTTTCATTGTTTAAGGGGATGGAATGATTGGTGATTAAATTGCTTTTGCAATAGCTGTATTTCTAAAATTGTTTTCTATCGACTGTTTCATTGCAAGTGAATTAAGGCCTGTACGGATTATTTCATTAATCCCTTAAAATTCTATTCTCGTAATTTTCTCCCTACGATTTCAAAAATTTAAGCTTTGTTAAAAGAACTGTTATCAATGAGGAAGAAACACTGAAAAGACTCAAAATCGGTTACGTAATTTATTCAAACTGTAGATAAGGTCTGAACAAACTCAGAAAACATCTCTCCCTCCCCCCTCTCTCTCTCTCTCTCTCTCTCTCTCTCTCTCTCTCTCTCTCTCTCTCTCTCTCTCTCTCTCTCTCTCTCTCTCTCTCTCTTTAAAAGGAAATGCAGTACTGTCAAACAAGCGAGCTGAAAAAACCCATAAAATTCAGAACTAGAAAACAACAACATTTTCCATTGTTCAGATTTCCCGAGTCTCCGTTCCGGGAAGTAGAGCAAGACGTACAAACATGGCGGCGCTTCCTGTCTCCACAGTCAGGATTAATTGTGTAGGAAATGATTATTCAGAATAACTATTGCATCTAAATACAGTTTTTACGAACATAGTAACTATGGACCCAAACATATACTGTATTTGGGAAAAAGGTCCAAGGCGACCATTTAAGGACATTACACACTGAAGAATTTTAGGACACGGCGTTTTCCACTAGTCTAATGCACTATTCATATTTCCCTGATGTAAATCACGTGACTCTGGATAAGCCACACCGCTATTGTAGAATTCATGAAGCCAGTTTAGGAATTACGTATACATAGTATTTCCTTGGCGAATGATCATTTATGGTTAAAAGGGAAATAAAGAGCAAACAAAAAATAACATTACGTCCACTTAGAGCAGGAAGAAAAATGTGTCCGGGTTCAGATTATCAATGAATGTAAAAGAAAGGAAATAGCCAGAAGATACAGAAAGTAGAGGGAAATTGGGGGGCGTTTACAGAAAATGAGAGAGAGAGAGAGAGAGAGAGAGAGAGAGAGAGAGAGAGAGAGAGAGAGAGAGAGGGCTTATGGATAGTCCCAAAAATTGACGAGGACAGAGACAGAAAAAAATAAGTTGTCAGTGCAAGAGATTGATACGGTTGTGCACTTCTTTACCATAATCCGAAAACTTTATTTTCCACTTCTACCAAACGTCCCTTCGACACGGATTAGTTGTACCTCTTTGACCTTTTTATTGATTTTTCTCCCTTCTTTTTCTTCCAATTGTTCCCAGCACACAGGATGCAGACAAAAATTATAATAAATCCTCGCCTCACGCATCGAGAGGATGCTTCCAGACTGGGCTCTGCTTAATTCTCCATCGTGGAAGCAGGACAGGGAAATCCGAGTTACACAAACTCTTCATTCGGGATGGATTTATTACGGGACTATGCAAATTGGATCATACATACGAAGAAATAAGCGTGAGTATTAATTTTGTGATGTTAAATCTCGGTAAAAGAAGGCTAAATGTACCATTTCAACGTACTAGATGTGAATGCGGTTGTTCTATTTTCCACTGTTTTAATACCTTATGATTTTTTTTCATTCTATTGTCTATAATACTGTTTCAACATCTAAAGTATAAACGAATTTTCTTTTTTTATGTTTAAGAGTTGAAAAATATCAACAACGTTTTTATCAGTTATGTGCTACAGTTACTGTTTAATGAAATCAAGCAATTTCTGATCGTTAATCTTAATCACGTGATTATAAATAGGCCATACGTATGAGGGATAGTTTTAGGAACGAAATTAATTTGCCTGACGCATGCATTTTGTCAATTTTAAGAAAATTTGAAATGTAATAGTCAGAGAGAGAGAGAGAGAGAGAGAGAGAGAGAGAGAGAGAGAGAGAGAGAGAGAGAGAGAGAGAGAGCGTAATCAGTTGACCTATTGATGACATCGGATACTATACTACGAGTTTAGGGTTGACGCATACAGTGTTCATTGCTAAATAGATTCAACCATCCGGCTCATTTCCTTTGTTCAGATTCAATCATCCCCGCCATAATTGTAACGACATCATATTTATAGTAAATCAGTTGTAATAGGCAAGTTTCCCAACCAATCACAGGCAATTGTTATAGTTAAGAATGGGTCGGAAATCTGGTAGTCCTTTTGGTAATTATAGCGGTTACAACACAGTGATGTTTCATATCCAACCACTTCTCTTTTCAACTGAGTGATATTAATTCAGTTATATCGTTCTTGCACTGAGTATATTGCCTCGGGATCGATATTCCGAACCGTCTGTTACAGCTTGGCTTTAATTTGCATTGCGTGCCGGCGGAGGGGATCTTTCGCCTGCACCATGCGTCCCAATGGTGCACTGCAATCCTCTCGATGGCGCCAGAAAGATGGAAGAAGGAGAAGGCTTTTAGATCAAGATGGAGTCAGGGGACCGTAATTGTTTTGTGCGCAGGAATTAGTAGCGTTAGAATTCGTCGATCAATAGGTGATCAGGTCGTGTCTGTGATATTCTTCCGCGGGATTTGAAGACTATCTGTAGCTAATAATGACGGATGATTAACGTTTAGAGATCGGGAAACAGCACTCAAATGGTCCCGATCACGCAAACTTAAGTCATATCCATCAATCCCCGCTCTCCGTCCCCACTGTTATACGGTAGGAGTTACTTCCGGAATTTGTCAGAGTCATTAAAACGTTTTGTTTGGCGGGGTAATGATTAAGTGGGGTTTTTTTTCGTAGACTAACTTCAGTTGAATAAACAGATCTTGAATTGATCTTAACAATAATGTTATGACTTTTTGGCTATATTTTTACATTCTTAAGTTCTATTTTCGTTTTGTTTGGCGGAGTAACGATTTAGGTTTTATCTTCTTGGATTAACTTCAATCAAATAAAGCTATAATCCTGAATTGGTCATTACTTTAACGTCATGCCCCTCTTTAACGAGCAGCTTTGTTTAATAGTTATTGCGTGCATAAACTAATCCAATTATCTTTGTAAAATAACCGAGCGTGCGATCACTTAATTGCCGAGCTGTATGCATTTGTATAAAATTTAAGGGACGAACCCTTAAACAACTCTGTAAATAAATGATGCGCTGAGTGTTGGACCTTTTTTTTACAATCTGACTATTAGACGAAACAATTGATCGACTTTTGATTTTGTTCTTTCCTTGCAAAGATAAACAGTTTTAATCGCTTTCCTTAATTTTTTGAAATATAGATTAAGGCATTTCATATCAATATATTTATTATCAA
Organism: Magallana gigas; assembly: GCF_963853765.1. Lineage (NCBI taxonomy): Eukaryota > Metazoa > Mollusca > Bivalvia > Ostreida > Ostreidae > Magallana > Magallana gigas. Next base: position 15,789,391 of record NC_088853.1, on the reverse strand, counting down.
TATCAATTTACTTCAAATTTTTTCACGATATATAATCCAAAAAAAAAATCATGGATTTTCACCTGTTATTCATTCACTAACTCATAAACATTAGGCATGCATAAAATTGTTTTGATTTTACATATTTTGAATGTTTTTTACAATCAAAAGTCATGAAATATTTCTAAAAAGAAAATAATAACTTTCTCAAATTGAGTTAGCTGGAATTTTTGAACAGCTTTATTCTTTTGCTTTATGTTAAGAGAACAAATGAGAAAACATTTAAAAGACGTTACAATGTCGCCTTTGACGTCTAGGTCACAGAGACGCTTTGTTCTTTTTTTTCTAAATCAAATTTGGTCTGGTATGCGTCTTTATTTAATCATTGCACGATAGCGAAATAAATAGCGCTTTCTTTTAAGAAGATAATCAGCCGAAAAAATCGGCATGATAAACAGAATGCAAATTACTTTGCTGTGACATTTTAATCACTGACCGTCAAATTTGACACATTGTAATAATTTTTCCGTAAGTCTTGACACAAAGACGCTTTTTTTTCTTGGTGTATAATATAGAACAAGTATTTAAATCTGTAGAGTATAATTTATCATTTTTAAAAGATTGGTTTAACAAAGATTTGTCAATCGGAGAGGAAGGGGGTGTATATATTTATTCTTTAAAAGTCATCATGCAGACTTGCTCTTTAAAATCTTTTCAACGAAACCTTTCTTAATTGTGAAATCTATGGAACTACAAATTTGGATGCATTACGTACATTGATCGGAATGCACCTTCATTTTGAAATATAGGAATATTTATAAAACCCTGTGTTTTGTTTTGAATTATACATCCATTGTAAATGCTGATAAATACTGTAACAAGTACGTTATGGTTTCGCGGTAGTATAGGAAATGTTCGAATCTCCTTGGTATTTAATCGGAGTTTTCTCATCCATTGTTATCTCTTTTAACAGCAATCAAATCAAGATATGGAATCGTGTTATAGAAATGATTTTTGTCATCCTTTTCTAATTCTCTAACAATCACTCAAGTTTCTTCACAAGATTTCACAATTGTACTCTTTTTATTTATCAAAATAATTTTCTTAAAAAAAGTTTGTAATTAAAAAACAAAAGCAATTTTGAAACTTCTCAAATTCCCTCATTACCTGTATTCATAAGAAACGAGCCCGTACACGATTCTCCAATGTATGTACTGTATATATATATGTATCAACTTGTTATCTTGTCCCTATCTTTCTCTACTTTGGAATGCCTATGTAAATGTTGCAGATACAAGTATGTATGTAAATAAATAGATAAGTCGACAACCTAGCAGGCCAAAAATAGCTCAGCTATGTGTCAACACAGGTAAAAGCCAGCATTTCATCTCAAAAGAATACCTGCGAAGTATGCATACGTTAAGTTGCTACCTGTGTACAGCGGAGCCTGAAGTACAACGGACATAGCCGCATCACTGCGCAGGAACTCGTTGACTCCACGACAACAAATAGCTCGCGGCGGAGGTCTCCCTTTATCATCTTACCTGTCTATACAGGTAAATTGGAGGGTTACGTCATAAAACGTGAAAATCAAAGCACAGATAATCTGATAAACTCATTTACTCCCATCAACGAATTATCTTGTCGTGTCGCCTCGCCAGTTTCACGATTAACAACGCTTAAAGCCGAGACTGGTTATGGATGCTAGTGTAATGGCAATTCTAGCTTGATTGAATTTATTATTCAAGCAAGCCAAACAAAATCAACTTTTTATGATTCGCCATAAACCATGATTGCCACATATATGTTGTCAATGATTAGAAACCGGATTCTTGCTGACTGCGTGGTTTGGTTTTTTTTTTTTTGCATCCTTTTCACAATGAGAAGTTAAAAACCAGGTATGTGAGAATTTTTCCTCCTATTTTTCTTTCCTTCTTTTCCTTTTCTTTTTCTTCCTGTTGTGATGTTTACGGTTTGTCCGAGAAGATTTGCGGTTTTAATGTAAAACGTTTGACAAGTTTTTTACCTTTCATTTACACGACATTTGGCAGGATTTGCAGGTTTTAATGTAAAAATGTCTGTTCAGAAGTTATTTTGTGGGCGCATTTTGATACATGAGCTGACCTGATTTTGATGTAGTACTATGTTGCATAAGGATGTTACCACTTGACATTCATTATATGACTCTGTTAAACACCACTTTGATGGTTCCAAACTACGTACGCGGTACAATTACATGCGCAAACCCACACATACTTTCACACGAAAGAATTTTATTTGCGGTGATTTCCACGAGAAATCTACTGATGCAACGACAAAAGCTCTTTTTTTCCGAGTGAATCTTATTTTATTTTATCAAACATTTCATGACTTAATATTCTCTCCGAGACATATATTATTAGTCTACTACTCTAAAAATGATCATTATTAAGCGTCGTATAATTCCTTTTCGGTTGTCGTAAAACAAAGTACTTCACAGTTCTCCTTTAATGGGACGTGTCTCACGAGAGGGCCAAAAACCAACTACTTTTACACTTTACGTTGTTATGTTGTCGATCAGCTGGGGGTCGTCTTCGGAAGTAATAAAAACCCCTTCTACCGGCGAATTACATAATGGGGCTATCCTATAACTAAAAATGTCTGACCCCAGGTATATGGGTAATATTAGTGGGCGGGTATTTTCTCCGAAACATGACTCCTTTTTTGTCAAGTACACAGGTTGAATGGTTCTTCTAATTTGACCCTTACAAGTAGTGATAGAGTAAAATTGATTTTTATTTTCCATTTTTATTCGGTGACGAAGAATGTGGAAATGTATACTTATGATATAAGTTTTAAACGAATTTGTGTGACTACATGTATCGCATCAAACATGTGGAAAGGGGGGGGTGATATGTAAGAAGGGTACTCTATAATTGTAGTTATTGTTGATGCACGGTATTATCTTGTATTTATTAAGGTTCTTTAGTAGAATAATCTTGACCCCCCCCCCCCCCCCCAACAAAAAAAACATCGTTATTTACTGCAATTTTGTTGTTGATTAAGATCGAAAATTTGATAATGAATGATTATACATCTAGTAGAAGTAAAGAAGATTCATGAATATTCGAATTTATTCAAGAAATTTAAGCCTACATGTAAATGTAATTATTTAAGTTTAAAAGAACCGGTATCCATACCAGGAATTTTATTTTATAGATGAGTGAGAATTATGATTATTCATTAACCAATTATAGCATCAACATCATTGGGTATCTGTTCCTATAGTATTTATGGAATTACCATGAATATTCATAAAGAGAAAATCGACAAAATTTGAAAGTTTATAAAAGTCAAAGAAAGATGAGACGATGTAAGAACAGCGATATTTAAAGAGCGAGTCTTGCAATGTTTCGTGATTACATTGTAACTGAAGAGGGATCATCTCCGTCAGAAAGTGTCTATCGGGAAAGAAGTGGGTTACACATCCCCGGGGGATGACATCATAGACAGATTATTGACAATTGTGGCTCTCGTACAAAACCAACAATTGAAAGAAGACAATAGTTTCCCGGCCTCGCAATCTAAGCGATATCTTCGTCCACGGGTCAATAGCAACGATACGTTGCCAGGGTAACTAGAGGAGAAAATATGACTCAAACCACACACGGTGCTCTCTTGGGCCGGAATTGTGAGATCTCCCCTCTTGACATTTACGCTCCATAGAAGAGTTTTCCCTCTGACAATAGAATGTTGCGTTTACATTTCTTCGATAATTGATTTTTTTTTATGTTCAGTAACATCATCATCATCGTGAGCGCTTATGTGTAGTTCGACTGTTCTGGAATTTTTCATATTACAAAGCTATATTTGTATAAAGTTGTGTTATGACGTCACAGAGAGACCTAAGTTTTACGGTGTGCAACTTACACTAGTATCGATATCAAATTAGTGAAAATGATTCTAATGGTCCTAATTTGAAAGAAAATTATCTGTTTTCGGGAAGTACTTGTAAACGAATAAATAGTATTTTGAGTAGTCTGCGTAAAAATAAATTACATTCAGGGCGAGTAATATTAAACTGGTCTTATACACCCCCCCCCCAGCCTTGCTGCATATGCCAGCTTATCTTTGATTTCATCGTCGTCTAAAGCAAAATGTCTTGCAAGTCAGACGTATCATGCGTATTGCTATAGGTTATTGAAACACAAATGTATGCTTCTTTCTTCTTTTATTTTCTAAACCCTTGCCATTTTGAACGCTATTTCTTTAATCGCTCTCTATTGCTCTAAAGGGCCACTTTTACCTCCATTCACATTACCATCAATGGCTTTTCTTCCAAACCATTCTTGTGTTATACGCTACGCTGCAGCAAACTTCCCCTTTACTTCCTCCTTTGCAGTTTTCATAAAATACATGGTCTATATTTATTTTTGATACATAAATACTTTTTGCGTCTCAACGTTCACTTCACATTATCCAAAGGATCAACTATTGTTTTGATATTTTAATGCTCCTATATATGTAAAGTGTATTGTTTATAATTTGCTAAATTAAATACTGTAAACTTACTTTTATTCGCGACTACTTTATTTCGCGATTTGCCAGAGATAAACTGGTTCGCGACGACTAATGTTCGCGACAAAACCTTATCCAGACCTGTGTTGTTATGAAAATCAAACGACAAGGACAGATTCTCAGCGAGAAATGCTTGCGAAAAAATCTTGCACGCCAATACAAGTTTGTTTACAAAATATATGAATACCTTGTTGTTTGAAATGATTGGTTACGTGGGTAGCAATTTTTTGTGATTTCATTCATGGTTATGATTGCATCTATTTTTGTTTTTTTAAGGGAGGGATGTCTTTTTAGGTCTTGTCTATGACTCATGGCTATTTGTAAAAGATTTGAAAAATAAAAATTCATTTTAAAATCATGATGATATCAAACTATTAATTCTGTTTCATGCGACCACTGTACGTGAAATTTTAGGCTTGATTTATTGCAAATATGTCAAAGCTTTGGCAGCCTATCAATATATAGCTAACCTAAGCTTTGTGTTGCCAAACTTCATAAAATCTTATGAAGGATGGCTCACGAAAAAGTTACGTTTATATACATTATAAAGCCAAACCCTTCCTCAACAATAGTTTTACGTAGGTTCGACTTCCGATTCATCAGATCTCAAACCATGTATCAATGAATTACATGTATGTGCGAACCAGTGGTTTTGCGCCTATCTTTACTTTCAGTACTTAGATTTTTAAAACTTTTTTTTTTTTTACAAATTGTGCTTAAGCCCCTATTATAATATATCTTAGTCACGAATAATTCCTTTTGCAATAAAATACAAGTAAGGCATAATGTAGATTTGCCGTCGAAACGTTTTAATAGTCATTTTCATTTGACATCTATTTATGATTTGCTACTTACTTTCAGTCCCAAATTCTATTTATCATGCATACTGAGGTTTATTGTGCCATGTTTAATGGGTTTTTTTAAATAATGAATATAGCTGGAACATTATGCATGACTATGAATGATTTCGTAAGTAAGTAAATTGTTTTTTAGAGAAAAAAAATATTGAATGAGTTATATAACAAAATGGTGCATGTCTGAATGAATGAATGAAAGAATGAATGAATAAATGAATGTATGAATAAAAGTTCTTTTTTTGTAATACAAAGACTGCTTATATCAGCAGTTTGGTATGCAAACTTTTTTAATCTGTTAATCGAGGCCTGAATTTTAACATTGCGTACACATGCAACACTATATGTAAATTACTATTTTTCTAAAATGTAAATTTTTCGTTTGTTGTAAGTCTCCGGAACGATGACTGTTAAAGCTTTGAAACTACACATGCTTGAAGGCTTCTAGTATACACACCTTTTTTCAGGTAGATAATGAATTAAGTTTTACCTGAGAATAAAAAACTGGACGTTTAAATCTTAAGCCTGGATACAACGATAGATCAAGGATATTTTTAACCTCTCTCTCTCTCACTCATTCTTTTCTCTTTTCTGTCACTCTTTTTTCTTTTCTTCTCTGTCCCTAGCTGTGCAGTGGCTGGGATTTAAGGAGGGGCTGGGCCATTTAAATACTGGGACTGATAGACAGGTTCTAAATTTGGGGGGTTGGATTTTGTGTGTTAATTATCTGAAGGGACGGACAGAGGGTTTTTAAATCTTTTTCAATTGTTTGCTTTCGTCTTAAAGTATTGATTTATAAGTGGCCTTCGCGCTTGCAATTCATAAATTTTTCTCTGATGATTGAAAACAAATCTGTGAGTTGTTGCCTGGGCAACTTTAAAAAAAAATTAATTTTTAAGCGCATTCGGTGCGTCTTGTAATTTTTGCATGCAACCAATCAGTGCAATCACAAGATAACTTTATTTTATTGTTTTGCCAATTAATTTTTGATGGTTGGTGTTATTTCGAATTCGTGTTTGCAGTTGTTTGGGTTTTTTTTTTTTACATGCATTTCCTTTCTGGCTGTATGCATGAAGATAAAATTTAGAAGGCCTCTTTAGCAATCCTGTAACTTTTCCGTAGAAAGGGGGAGGGGTAATTGTCTGAAATTCTAGGATGACTTTTAATTTTGTGTGGAGGAAACAGCGTTAATTCATACAGAGTCAGGAAATATCAGAGAGAGAGAGAGAGAGAGAGAGAGAGAGAGAGAGAGAGAGAGAGAGAGAGAGAGAGAGAGAGAGAGAGATATGGAGAGAGGGGGAAAGAAAGAGAGAGAGAAAGATGGAGAGTATGAGGGTGGATAGAGAGATCAATATGTATACTCAGAGGTTACTATAGCGGTTACAATATGCGTGCAAAGCTAGCATGTTTATAACTTGTCAAAATCGAAACCTCGGGGGCAGGTTTGAACAATTTCCCCCGACATTCTACGTTTTCTACGTTACGGCGGCACGCGACATAGTCCGCCCAGAGACCCGTCTGAGCCGGCGGGTCGCTTATATCATGCCTGGAGATTATACTTGTTATAAAGGGATTAAAGGTCGCGCTTGATCAAACAAAGACAAAGTGCAGTAACATGTATATGATGTCGTTTTCTCAGGTCCTTCATTCAGTAAAGACAGCGTATATCGATATATACCCCCGCCCCGTCTATATATACCCCCGCCCCGTCTATTTATCTGATTAACCCCGTTCGATAATGCTTTAAACAGTATTTAACGATTAAAGGAATATCGATAAAAACGTGGCACTAGCCATTTTTAGACGTTTTTTATCTCCTTCAGTTGAAGAGCTATGTATAAAGATATATATATATATATATATATATATATATATATATATATATATATATATATATATATATATATATATATATATATATATATATATATAGAACGTTATTTAAATATTTAAACTAACCTTTTTCCTTAACTAATGAATAGGTTATGACCTGATTTATCTTATGTACAATTTCAAGGCACATCTGGTGGGTGGTTTGTTGACCAACACGCCTCCTTAAGCAGCTTAAATGCATATAAAGATTAGGGGAATATCAAATCATCTATACATGAAACTATCCCAACCGAATTTTGTTTATCATCTCCTCATCAAAATCGAAATATTGTTTTTTTTTAATTTGAATTATCTGTTTTCCTTGGCCGATTTTTTTAAAATTTAAATTTGGTTTTTTAAAAACATGTTTTTATTTTGTTGTCAGTTGGAAGCTGCTTAAAAGGAAACTGGCTCCGTATTTGTTTCCTTATTGTAAATTAATATGATAATTGTAGACTCATGTTTCGAATGGGGACCCATCTCACGTGTTATCCGCACATCTGGCCTCAAAGTGAATTGATTATGATAGTGATACAAACTGTACAGTATACCTTGTATCGATAGCGTACGCTAGTTCAATATACTACGCAGATATTGAAATTTGTATGTAAACAGCTGTGCATGGCATATATACATTTTAAATATAATGTTCACGCTGGTTTATAGTGATAATTTCTCTCTCTGTGTCTCTGTTAGTCTGTCTGTCTGTCTCTCTCTCTGTCCGTTTCTCTCTCTCTCTCTCTCTCTCTCTCTCTCTCTCTCTCTCTCTCTCTCTCTCTCTCTCTCTCTCTCTCTCTCTCTCACCCAACCGCCGACCGAATGAATTTATATATCCATAAATATATGTTATCCTGGGGCCTTTCTTTTGATTATGTCACCTTATTTAACAATGGACAGAGAGTAAGAATTAAGTGGCACCTTATCCCGGCGGGGTAGATGGTATCGGGGGGAATTTTCTTGTGGGAAGCACTCATTGTTGAAATTCACAAAATCGGGAATTAAAAGGCACCATGTAGCTTTTATTTAATCGAATAAAAGGGCATAAATTGAAGTCGGTGTTTTAAATTTTCGCTACATTTTCGGGGCATCTGCTCAATCTTTAAAATACGGGTATTTTCTGCATACCTAAGTTTCAATTTTCATTGTTTGAGTCATTTAAAAAATTAAAAAGTTGGGGAAAAAGCTACCCCCCTCTCTCTCTCTTTCTCTCTCTCTCTCTCTCTCTCTCTCTCTCTCTCTCTCGCTCTCTCTGTATCACAAATAAAGATGCATAACGATTTCTACCCTGTTTCCCTACCTACCCAACGATGTGGAATGTTTTAAACCCCCAACTTAGAAACTGTCCAAATATTTGTATCTTATCCCCACGAAAATGTCGCCACCCCCTGTCGTTTCCTTGGTTACCGGGGTCACAGTTCCGGTATGACCTTAGCCACTAAAACAGATGCCACATTTTCCATTTAAAGGTCCGAGAGCTGAATTAAATTTTCTCTTTTTTTTCTTTGTTTATAGAGGAGGATGGGGATCGAAGGGAGAATTCGGGGATTTTATTTTGTCTACAGTGGAATAGCTGAAGTCTTTGCCGCTGGGTAAGTTTTCCATTTTTGTACCATATTAGATCAATTCTGTAAGGGTACGAGAGTTTATAGCTAATTAATTTCTAGGTTAAACAACGAATTCACTTCCTTGCCTTCTTATATTTTGTATTTGTGTGTTCAGTCTATGTATTGTGAAAAAATAACATGTACATTATCTATAGTATATACAAATGTATGTATATGTATAAATTATAATTATTATTCGCAACATTTAATATTAATGGTGTAGTAGAATTGTCAAGACTCATCAATTGCATAATTATACACATAAAGCAATAAAGCATTCTGTATTTTCACCCCCATTTGAAATTTTTTTTCAGATTTTCACCAGCTGCCAATGCATTTAATTTAGCTAATATCTCAGAATTTCTTGTATATCAAATATTATAAGTACACATATATATGTTCAGACGTACTGTATACGTTGCCATATTATATTCCATTAATGATAGGCTAGGCTACTAAATTTAGTTCAGTCAGTGTTTGTCCAGTGGATAGAATTATAGTGTCACGTGTGTAACATCAAAACTGCGGAAGTGTCCCCTTTAAACTGTTTGAAAAACGGGCACCTGCATTTTCGCACTACAAATCTCTCTATTCTCTTTTCCCGCCACACCTAG